>NC_048300.1:95708085-95907778 GCF_013100865.1 Trachemys scripta elegans
TGGTAAGACAACTCCCACCTGTTTATGCTCTCTGTATGTGTGTATATATATCTCCTCAATATATGTTCCATTCTATATGCATCCGAAGAAGTGGGCTGTAGTCCACGAAAGCTTATGCTCTAATAAATTTGTTAGTCTCTAAGGTGCCACAAGTACTCCTGTTCTTTTTGCGGATACAGACTAACACGGCTGCTACTCTGAAACCTTTTGAAACAAGTTTCTTTTGTACATTCTGAATAAAACCTCAGATTTTGTAAAAGCAAGCTTTTTATAAAACCTGTAGCAAAACTAAAAGTTTTCCTTGCTATTTTCCTTAATTACATTATAAATCATAAAGAACAAACATTTTTCCTACAGTGTCTGCAACCCAAACACCATAGCACTACGAGATCAAACAAAAATGCAACTGACTCCAGAAATTTTCCTTGTCCAGCCCAAAAGAAATCCAAAGCATAGAGAAGTAATGGCAAAAAAGTACAATATAACAAGACGCCAATACAAAATGTAAGTTGCTGTATAATCCATGTGGTGTCAGTCCAAGAGCTATGGTTTACATTGCAGAGGTTCATGTAGGTATTTTCAGGTTAGTCCTACTGTGGTTTGCACTCCAGAAGCCAGATACTCAGATGGGCTAAACTGTCTTAACTTCACTGACTTCAACACAGCTGAGGGTCTGCTCCCAAGTTTCTATTCAAACAAACCTGCAACTCAGACAAAATTCAGATGCAAAATCATAAATCAGTCAAGGTTTACACTTTTACAAGTTTTTTACAAGTTCCTGGAACTTTTCAAAGATTTTTATTGGATTTGCGTATGTAAACCAGAAACCAGGCTCCAGGCAAGTTTCATCTTCTTCATGTTTCATACTGCAATCATTCCCCTCCACCCCCGACCCCATTGTATCAAGGGGGACCAGGCAAAAGAGGAAGAGGAAAGACTTTCATACCCAAACCGGCAAAAATATCTTAGGGCAAATATTTATGGCTATAGCATAAAGTCACAATGTAGTACTACGTAGGGTAAAATTTGCCAGAGAAAGAGGTTTTAATTACTTTCTTGGAGGAAGCAGAAGTGCAATGTGCAGCAACATGGATAAGATCAAAAATAGATCAAGTATATAACGCTGAGAAGAACCTCACGTCATTTCATTTTTTTCATTTAAACATGCACACCTTTCTCCCACTCTTGGACAGATATGCGAAGGTAACATATGAAAGGCCATGCCTTGGGTGCATTGGGACACAGCTGACTAACAAGGACTCCAGATTCCTAAAAGCATAATTAGGCCTGCCACATGTTGCTTTTTATCATTTTTAAATTTAGCTTTATTTTTAGACAATAAAGCCACAATACAACGGCTAACAAAGTCAACAAGAACCTACTGTATCCAGACAAAGAAGCCATTCAGACAACTGGAGTTTTCCAGCTCATTTTATAATAATTCTTTTTTTATACACTGTCTGTTGTCCTTGGCAGCCAGAAGTAAATAAAATATAAGTAAAGGGTTACTGTGGAAGGAAGAGAAGAATTAACTAAGAGTGAAGTGGTTTCTTTAACTACCCATAGGTAAACTCTAGTATTCCTCCTAATTCAGCAGTAGCACTAGATTTATAATTCCATCCACAATGTATGGTGTATCATGGCAAACTGAAAAATGTAAGAGGAGGTGTTTTCAAGTCATTCTACCTACTAAAAAGGGTAAAAAAAAGTCACTTCAGGTGTAACAGCGAACATTCTCCTTCTGCTCAGACAACCACAATGTATATAATCCTTAATTCTCTCCCATGCCTCTCTTTCCACCCTCCATCCCCCTTCATTAGGTTAATGAACTTTAAGCAATTGCTACCATCTTAGCTAATGGGAAGTGTTACTAACAGTACTTACAGTATGATAACCACATCTTTGAGTCACCTTAGATTAGTAAGTTCCAAACAAAAAGAATATGCCTCTTATGGTTATGTCCTTCTACTGAGTTTACACCTGGCTATATCTCCCAGTTTGTCAAATTACAGCTTTTACTGTAATGTGGTAGGGATGATTTATGCAAAGCAAAGCAAGCATATCAATAATTTCCTGTATGTGTTATGGAGTTACCCCAAGCAAGCAGAAAACATCTTCAGACTTCTGGGTAATGCCGCAGGCTATCAAGAACAAACAAACCAAGACATACAGAAACACATAATCCTTGCAAGTCCATACCTGATAGGCTACAGAGTTGGAAAACTCTAAACTTTCTGCATATTACATTCTTTTTCTCAATAACAGGTTTTATATTTCTTGCAGTACATTTAGTAGCAACTCATGTTGCTTACTAGTCACTTTTGCAACTAGAGTAGTACAGTCCATTCATATATCTGGGATATCTATATTTACCTGGCCAGTGATTCGGAAAATAAGTTGAATGCAAAATATTATTAAAATATTGTGAGAATTGGTCATTGTTTTTCAATTCAATGATACTGGAGAATGACAAAGAACAGAAAAATAAAAAGCAACAATGCATTGGAATTTGTAACATTTGTAGCACGTTACACTTTTGTAGTTAGAAGCTTTTCAAGAAATGAAAGAGGCAGCATAGTGCTGTGGATATATATCATGTTTCACAAACCCTATATATAGTAGGAAAGAAAAAAAAACCCATCTCTACTACAACCATGGCACTGGCCTTTAAAAACCTTTGCTGCATTGAGAATGAACACAATGACCTTAGTTGGAGCGCTAACTTCTGTCCCATGCACTTAATCAGTCATGCATCGTCTTGGCACTGGACTGAGATTTGAGAGAGCTAGGTTCCATTCCCAGTCTTTGCCACTGACCGACTCTTGATCTAGGGCAAGTCACTTCACCTCTGTATCTCCTCCCACCCTTTCTCTTATCTGTTTAGACTTTAAGACTTTTGGGGGCAGGGATTGTCTCTCACTATGTGTACGTACAGCACGCAGACCACTGGAGCCCCAACTTTGATTGGGGGCAGTAAGTGCTATGGTAATACAAATCACTATTATTAATAACAGATGCATCAGTAAATGTCATTTGTGTCAGCCAGTTGTACCTTGTGTAAAGGGTAAACATGATTAAATAAGGACACTCTCACCTAGCCATTAACAGAAAAGCTGTTTTCCAATCTCTTTTCCTCACACAATTTCAATTTCCTTATTTTCCACATTAACTTTTTTATGTTAACATCTATTCTTATTCTACTTGCCTTAAAATGGGCACTGCAAATGCTTTGATAAATGAATTGAAAGGTTGTCAAGGGAGTTCACTGTAGCTCCTGCAAGCACCCCTGAATCTTTCACTAAAACTTTAATTTACCTTGATATAAATTTCTGTGGCTTACATAAGAAAATGCATCATAGATATCAAAGAGAAAACACTGACTCTGTATGACTGGTTGCATGTAACAGCTCACTGCTTTCTCCTTGAGAAAAATTTCTATCCAGAATGACAGAAACCACTAAGCCATGAGGGTTTTCTTTCTCCCTGCAAGGAACAGACAATATGCAGCCTCAACATGGGCCACCTATCTGCTTCAACTGAACAAGATCAGTAATAACGCTCTGCATATCTACAATAGTTGGATAACAATATTGTCTGTTCAGAACCCACATTTCACTTTCTTGTACCTGTTGCATCTGGATATCTTATCCCCTTTGCTAAACATCTTGTATTCACTTAAGTTTTGATACTCCACTCCATGCTCGTATGTGCCTTGTGATCATTTTGACTCCCTAGTGTATTGTTCTAGGAGATCTCTCAATTAAAAGTACGCTCGTTTATAACTTTCTACATATGGCAAATATAATCTGAACAGCAACAGCTATCCCCAGGCTTCCTAGAGCCACATTAATGGAGAGGAGTATTTTTTCTCGCACTACAAGTTACTGTAGTAACTATTAGTTATACAGATCTGCTAAGTAAGACAGCTGGCTAGGTACTGCTCACATATTTTTAGGAGTGGTGGCTGAACTACCTACAGGGCACTAGTTCATTTCCTTTCCTATCAGAAGATTTCTGCCACTCACTTCCCAGTGTTCCTAGACCTTTTGCCTTCTTCCTATTAAAATGGAAAAACTTGCTTCACTCCCAGTGATTTTCCCAAAGGGGGAGTATGCCACTCAGTTTACCCCTTAGTACTGATATAAATAATTCTTGTGAATGTGCATCCCTATCAACCTGGAGAGAAGGCCAGTTTACATTTTCCTAGGACTAGCTTTACACTGACTATTATGCTCAAACATGTATCAGTCCTGAAACTACAAGAAAGGTATTATGAAAAAGGAAAGTATGGCAAATTGGCATTATACTGACCACTGTACCTATTTTTAAAATCCAGATTCATTCCAACATATGTCAAAAGACAACAAAAAAGGGAGAGCAAACATATACCCCATTCTTAAAATGAATACCCATCTCTTAACCCATGGGTTATCTAAATGAACATCTCTTTCCACAGTACAAAACTATCACCATCTCTCCTATTGTCTAATTACAAATACAGAAAGAGCCTAATTCACATTTCCATCATCATAAGATATAACTCACTGAAATGCATGTATGAATCCTTGACTTACAGAATTCTCATCTCTCTGAAAAAGGTCTCCTCTCCCATTATAGAAAGTTCTTTTAATTTAGTTGAGCACATTTTTGCTATAAGGTGGCGTGAGAATACACAAATATGAATTTACATAGATTGTTTTTTAATGCCTACACACAGTTTGTTTTTCTAGCTTGCCTGTCATTGGACTTTATTTAATACCTTCTTTCTCAGCCAAAATTTCCATTTCATGGGCCAGATGATTAGGGAATGCTAAATAGGTCCCTTAGCACATTTGTCTTCTGAGTTTTCTAAAAAAATATTTTTCATCAGATACACAAGCCTAAATATTTTCCACTGCTATAGTTTTGCAACAGATGTTAGGAACTCAACATGTTAGCCACTACTCTTTTTTTTTTAACTGCTGTTGTAGAGAGGAGTATTTTTTCTCTACAACAGCATGTTTTCACTTCTTCATACCTGATTTTCATCCATTTCCATCCTAAGGATGTGAACTCCCTTTTTAGCCATTCTATGAATCTCCAATTCAATGCATTTAAAGTCCACTGCAGCTGTCTTAAACCTTGAAGTTAATTAATTAAGTCCCACTATTTCCAGATTACTTAAAAACAATTTGTCATTGCATGTAAAATGGTATAATTGAGTATTATAAATGTTTTCAGGCCAAGTCTTACTATGAATTATTTAGTTCATCTGTCCTAATTAAAGACCTATTGGAGGATTAATGTCCCATAACCTGACAAATTACTAAGTAACAAATTATCCATATAATGACCTCAAACTAAATGTAAATAACCCAAGTAGTAATTTGTAAGGGTATACAAAACCTCATGAAAGAGAATTTTCACCCTTTAAGTTTATGTTCAGCACATAGTTCTTCAATCTGTATTTAGTAAAAATTATTATGATCAAATATGAACCTGCAGAGGTGAATCTATTAGTATTCATCATTTTTGTCAGCAGTTGGTGTAAAAGTCAACTCACAAAATGATTCCTATGAATACAGCAGTGATTCTCATGTAAGAGAATTTAGTATATTGCTAAGTGGTAGCGTGAATGCTCTCATGAAAACTTAGGTTAGTTTGTATGGCAAATTATATGGAACAAATGCATTTATCAGTTATGGGCTCTTCATTATAATTCTGCTGTATATGTTATGGGCCAGATAAGATAGTCAAATGTATTCAGAGGTAAATATGGGGTCCAAAAATGTGTGCAGAGCTGAAATGAAGTTCAGATCCACAGCAATGTCAACATTTATGTCAGGAAGAAAATTGGATAAGATCCTTCTGCTGTCAATCAAGAGCTTCAAACCTATTTGGTGTTATTGTTAAAATATTATATATTAATAGTAAGAAAAATACATTAAAGAAAATAATATCAAACACTAATATAGTATAGTTTCATTTAGGAATGAGAGAGTTGGTTACATTGGTGGGGGAGCAACATTATTTATGAAAGAAAGCTTAGAGTCAAATATAGTAAAAATCTTAAATGAATCAAACTGTACCATAGAATCTCTATGGATAGAAATTCCATGCTTGAGTAATACGAATATAGCAGTAGGAAAATACTACTGACCCCCTGACCAGGATGGTGACAGTGATTGTGAAATATGCAAGGAAAACATAAAACCCAGTAATAATGGGGGATTTCAACAATTCCCATATTGACTAGATATGTGTCGCCTCAGGACAGGATGCAGAGAGAAAATTTCTAGGCACCATTAATGACTGCTTCTTGGAGCAGGTAGTCATGGAACTCACAAAGGGAGAGACAATTTTTGATTTAGTCCTAAGTGGAGCACAAGATCTGGTTCAAGAGGTGAAAATAGCTGAACCGCTCAGTAATAGCAACAATCAGTTAATTAAATTTAACATCCATGTTGGGGGGTGGGGGAAGAAATACCAAAGAAACCCACCACAGTAGCATTTAACTTCAAAAAGGAGAACTACACAAAAATGAGGAACCTAGTAAAATGAAAATTAAAAGGAACAGTCACAAGAGGGAAATGCCTGCAAGCTGTATGGAAACTATTTAAAAACACCACAATGGAGGTTCAAACTAAATATATACTCCCAAGACCAAAAAATGCCACCAGGGTTAAACAAAGTAAAAGAGATGGCTAGAGGCAAAAAGGCATCCTTTAAAAACTGGAAGTCAAATCCTAGTGAGGAAAATAGAAAGGTGCATAAACTCTGGCATGTCAAGTATAAAAGTATAATTAGACAGGCCAAAAAAGAATTTGAAGAGGAACTAGCAATAGACAAAAACAAACAAACAAAAACTAACAGCATTTTTTTTTTAAGTACAACAGAAAAAGGAAGCTTGCCAAACAGTCAGTGGGCCCATTGGACGATCGAGGTGCCAAAAGATCGCTCAAGGAAGACGAGGCCGTTGCAAAGGCCTGGTCTACACTAACCTCTCAATTCGAACTAAGGTACGCAACTTCAGCTACGTGAATAACGTAGCTGAAGTCGACGTACCTTAGTTCGAACTTACTGCGGTCCAGACGCGGCAGGCAGGCTCCCCCGTCGACTCCGCGTACTCCTCGTGCCGAGCAGGATTACCGAGTCGACGGGGAGCACTTCTGGGTTTGATTTATCTCGTCCAGACAAGACGCAATAAATCGAACCCAGAAGTTCGATTGCCTGCCGCAGAATCAGCGCGTAAGTATAGACAAGCCCAAAGAAGCTAAATGAATTATTTGCATCAGTCTTCATTGCAGAAGATCTGAGGGAGATTCCCACACCTGAGCCATTCTTTTTAGGTGACAAATCTGAGGAAGTGTCCCACATTGAGGTATCATTACAGGAGGTTTGGGAACAAATTGCTAAATTAAACAGTAAGTCACCAGGACCAGATGGTATTCACTCAAGAGTTTAGAAGGAACTCAAATATGACATTGCAGAACTGTGGCATGTAAACTATCACTTAAATCAGCCTCTGTCTCAGATGACTGGAGTATAGCTAATGTAAGGTTGATTTTTAAAAAAGGCTCAAGAGGCAATCCTGACATTACAAGCCAGTAAGCCTACCTTCAGTACCAGGCAAATTGGTTGAAATTACAGTAAAAAACAGAATTATCAGACACATAGATGAACACAATATGTTGGGGAAGAATCAACAAGGCTTTTGTAAAGGGAAATCACAGTGTGATCTAGTTGTTATAGTGTACTTGGACTTTCAGAAAGCCTTTGATTAGGTTCCTCACCAAAGGCTCTTAAGCAAACTAAGCAGTCATGGGATAACAAGGAAGGTCTTCTAATAGATCAGTAACTGGTTTAAAGACAAGAAACAAAGGGTAGTAATAAAGAAATTACTCACCTTGTACAGTAACCTTGTGTGTCAAAATGTGCATCCCTATGAGTGCTCCACTATAGGTGTGTCTGTGTCCCTGTGCTACTGATCAGAGAAACTTGATAGCAGTGTGCGTTCGGCCTGCACATGCATTCCCCCCTTGTGTTCTACCATGAGGCTAACCAGCGTGCACAGGCAAACCCTCCTCAGTGCCTTCTCTACTGCAGAGTTTATTATGAGAACTCTGAAGTAAAAGGGAAGAGGGTGGGTCATGGAGCACCCATAGGGATACACATCTCGAAGAACCATCATTACTGCAGAAGGTGGGTAACTTCTTCGAACACTGTCCCTATGGGTGCTCCACTATAGGTGATTCCCAAGCAATACCCGACACTGGAGACTGGGACTTCAGAGTTGAGTCTGTTATGGATAATAGTACTGTACCATGCTGCTGAATCTGGTGTCTGCACATAACACATGAAACAGGGGTCACCCAATGAAATTAATAGGCAGCAGATTTAAAAACCAACAAAAGAAAGCACTTTGTCACACAATGCATAGTCAACCTGTGGAACTTGTTGCCAGGGGAAGTTATAAAGGCCAAAAACATAACAGGGTTCAAAAAAGAATTAGATAAGCTCATGGAAGATAGCTCCATCAATGGGTATTAGCCAAAATTGGCAGGGATGCAATGCCATGCTCTGGGCACAAGCCTTGCCAGCACAAGTCTGCGGACTCAGGCTGGGAGCCTCACTTCTAGTTGCAGTGTAGACATACCTTAAGGCTCCAATCCTTCCAATACTCATGCATGTGAGTAACTTCTGAGTTTGATCATTGACTTAGCTGGGAATAGTGCAGCAACTTAAGCCCTTCTTTTTAAACTTAAAGCATGTATTAAATAGCCTTTTTTATTAGTAATTTAGGCAAAAAAGAATGGCCTGGCCTTTTATCTGGGCACATATTTTAAGACTGAGCTACATCACATAAGGAGAGCAGTTATCATCCATAATTACAGTTACTGGACAGTTGTGGGACCACAAATATTTGAGAAATCAATTAAAAGAAATAAACTGGAAGTCTTCCTACACTATATTGTCTATCCAATATTATCCCCATCCTCACTGTGCTGGGAAAAATGGAGCACAATGGTCAAAACTAGCAAATAGGGTCTGGATAAGAATATTCAGAGTCAGAAAATCTTGGTTTATAGAAGATCCCAAAATTCCGTCTGTGCCACACAGACATATGTTCCCCTTGGAGAGAGATCAAAGAGAAAAACAAACAAATGAAAATCCCTGCATTTTATTCCTTCTATTTCTCAATATTAACTCAATTATTAATAGTTTCTCCCCCTTAACCTTTTTGAGAGTTGTTGCAGAATTCACATCCCAGAAAATAAAGGTTCTCCCATCAACAGCAGTGCAAATTTTCTCTGGGAGTAAGATGGAGTCATCTTAGCAAAGGAACCTTCACTCTTGGTTTCAGAAAGAATCAATTTTGTGTAAGATCACTGTTTGCATCAATCTGCTCAAATATGTGTTGAATCTACCTCCACACCACAACTGGGTTAGTGCCCCCTGTAAACTAGCTCAGGTCAGGCTGTCCAGCCACAAAACATCAGGAAGTACTATGCATGCCCCCTCCTCCTATTTTTTTAACTTATGGTCAAGTCTAAAAACTACATCAAGTTCAACCCTTAACACTTTCAATACATTTCACAACAAGAATAGAAATCAAGACAAAAGTTCAGCTGTCAGAGTAGATATAAGAGAAAGACAGTCCAACCGAGACCCTCCCAACTTAACACTTTGGGAAATTTCTAACTTGTTTTGTTCTGTTTTATATAAAACTGTAAAATTCTGTGGCCAGAATGGACTTTAATACACTTAATGAGCAAAATATACCCCCACCTTAAAAGTAATGTTGCAACAGAAAATGTAAACCTAAGGGTAAACACACTTTCCAAGCTTCACCTCCTCAGAATAGTAGACCTCGTACATGACACAGGTGACAGTATGCCACAGGATGATGGGTATATGCATTTGCACAACACATACCTGCCAGCAGCCAGCTCATGGTTCAGCACTGGAAATGACCTTGGATGAGGCTGGTTACCTGCTCTCTTCTGGCTTCAAGGTGCTATGATGGCAGCTAACAATCAGAGGAGGGATGTGGGGAACACAGTGGGATGTAGTGATGGCTTCATAATCCACTTACAGGAAAGGAAATCTAAAACAAAGTTAGTAACTCACATCCCTGATGGCTATAACTGGTACAGAGGCTCACGCAGGATCATGAAATAAATTTAATTTACTACCGTAAAATATGTCAAAGGGATAGAACCACCCCCTCCAACTCACAAATGACTGTTAGCTCCCATCAATATAGTTGACTGAAAGGTTTTCATAGATTCACAGAGTGTAGGAACCAAAACATTAAACTATCTAGTCTGGCCTTCTGTCTATTATAGGCTATAAAATTTAACCCAGTTTTCCCGGTACTGAGACCAATAAACTTGTGTTTGGCTAAAGGTATCCAGTCTTGATTTATGGACATGAAAAGATGGGTAATTTATCACTCCCCTTGGTAGTTTGTCTCAGTGCTTAATTACCCTCACAGTTATAGATTTGTTCCTAATTTCCTATTTGAATTGTCTGGCTTCAGCTGCCAACCATTGGTTCTTGTTCTCTGCTAGCTTAAAGAGCCCTTTAGTATCCAGTATTTTCTCCTCACGAAAGTAGTTATATGTTGTAGTGAAGTCACCTCTTGGTCAACTAAACAGAGAGCTCTTTAACTCTCTCACTATAAAACCTCTTCTGCAGTCCTCAACTCACTCATAGCTTTTTTCTGCTTTCTCTCCAATTTTTCAATACCCAGTTGAAAAGGTGTACACCAGAACAGTACTCAGTATTCCAGTATCAGTCTCATCAGTGCTGTATATGGAGGTAGAAATCACCTTCCTCCCCCCTCACCCCATTTATACATCCAAGGATTGCATTAAACCTTTTTTGCCCCACATTGCCCTGCGAACTCATATTGAGTTCTATAATCTGTCAATTCTGTCCAGAGTTGCTGATTTCCAGGATACAGTCTGCCATTCTGTAGGTATGACCGGCATTCCTTCATCCTAGATGTATAACTTTGGATTTGGCTTTATCAAAACACATGGTTTACATGTGCCCAGTTTATCAAGAAATCCAGATAACTCTGTAGGATTGCTCCTGTCCTCATCCTTATTTACCATTTGTGACAGAAGTGGCAATTTCCTGCGATACCCTTGAAAAATCTTATTGTATTAAGTTTAACTATCTTTGGAATCCATTATATTAAAGCAGAGGTTATGTATTATTGAAGACCTGGATGATCGAAGGACAGTACTGAACAATATGGCAGACAAGAATGAACTTTGGGGAAATACATGTGAAGTGGATTTCCTGTGAAATATCTAGGGGAAGAAGAATGAAAATTCTCCACCTCCTCCTGGTTATGCAAAATCCCATCTTTTTGAAGCCATGCTGTGAGGAAGGGACTACTGTCTACAGATTACCTGTTCTCAGAATCTGAAGATCAAAAAGGCAGGCTGTATAAAGCAAAGACTAACATAAGCATGTGTGTGTTTTTTCTGAACTAAAGTGGTTAGGAACTTGTAACCAATGAAAAGTCCCTTGGTGGGGTTTGAAGGACCGACACCTACTAGAGCCCCTACTGGACTTGGGGGTGCAAGTTGCCCTGAACTGAGACACCATTAAACCAAACTTTGTCATTCACAGATCTTATCAGCAGTAATTTTATATTTATCTTCAGATTATTGATAAAAATGTTAAATACCATCAGAACTAGTACCGCTCCTTGCAGAACTCCACTAGAAACACCCATATTCAATGACTATTCTGCACTGATAAACACTGATTACTACAATTAGTAACTGAATTGTATTGAGTTGAAAGACAGTAACAATATATTTTGGATACATATTTGAAAGGTTGCTTTTTTTAAAAAATTTGGGAGGTGTGAAGAATAATATTAAAGGGGCATCAGGAGAAAGAAAGAAAGAAAGAAAGAAAGAAAGAAAGAACCTTACATTTTCAACTGGGAAATACAAGGTCACAGTGATTTAATTCAAATCTGGTGAGAAAAGCTTTACCCAGAGATTTACCACAGGAAAATCCTGCAAGGCGGCTACTACTTCTCATAAAATTTTCAATTCAATCAATATGACAGCTACACAGTTAGATCAGAAATAGGAAGGAATCCTCAAGCATTCTTCTTACCAAGGCCTCACAGAGTATTAAGCTACCTTTGCTAACCAGAGAGGGATCACTTTCTGATCTGAAAATGCTGAAACATGTTTAAAAAAAATCAATGTTCTTGTTTTTTTTTATTTCAAGCATTTATTTATTTTATTATTATTTTTATTTATTATTTCTTAATATCAAGCAGTGACACTTTTTCAACTATTTTGGATGTCTCTACAACTAACCCCAATAAGGATCAGATTTGAAATGCTGCAAAATAAGTCTCCTAAAAAGATATTTTGAAGAAAAAAGGACATACATTTTAAAGAAATATCATTCCTCAAATCAAAAGTATCACCCCAATTAACAGTATTCACTAGAAAAACTGATAGCATTCCAATATATTGATTTCCTTGATGGCATTATATATTTTGCACTTTGTAATTTGTGGAACTCCTGAGTGATTTCAGTCCTTAAAAGGCTAAATTGAAAAGCACAAAACAGCCACTAAGCCTTTTTGCATTTGATCTCTCATTATAGATGTTTTCTTACAATACTTCCTGTGTATCAGTTTGCCTCACACAGACATAGATATACACAAACTTGCATTAATGCCTGATTTCTCTATCCCCCATATCATTTTGGTAAGAATTTTATGGGCCTAGATCAAAGCAGAACCTGCACTATCCCACTGCTATATTAAATGTGAGTTTTATTGGGATGTGATTTATAGATTTTGAAATAGTATCCCAACTTTACGGTAAAGGTGAATATATACAGTGCATATAATGTTTACATTTAAGCTTTACGTTCTGCTTACTCACCATATTTTAAAAAATGAAATGTAAAAAGGGACCTTGAAGATAACTAGAGAGCACAGAAAAAGTTCTAGATTTCATGCACTGTAATATTAGGCACATTTTACATGGCTGTTTCCTGAGCCATTTTTATTGTGCTTTATTTAATTTGCTGGATATCTTTCCTGGTACACAGTAAGTAGTGGAACACTCTTCGAAGGAATATGTACCCAGAATCAAGACCTCAAAACCAAACAATTTAAAACTAATAACTATCGGGTGCATTAAAATAATCTGAACATTTAAAAAATTCTAAACTGATTCTAAGCTGGTTCATGCGTTTTCTACTCTTGTGCAGAATAAACTGATGTGCAAGTTACTTCAACTTTATATAATTTACACACAACTGAAAAAAAAAGTCTCAACCAATTTCCAGGGTAATTAGGAAATCAGACCAGCATCACTCACTCACTGGTATAATGAGGGTCATCAAACCCTTTTCCCACACACACAAAACCAATTGCTCCTCCCCTATGAAAATAGTATCTGTGAGTCGTCAGAATAGGACCCACACCTGTCTGCTCCAATACTGTATCAGTGCCATAAAAAGGAAAAAACCCTGGGTACACTTTTTGCCTTCTGGGGACTCAACTACCAGGGCTTATATAAGCTTTTTAGGGAAAAGAAACATCTCCTCCCTGACGATGCATCCAGCTAAATAATTTTGTCCAGATTGGAATGACTTATTGAACATGTGGTGCTGTTTGTTTAAAGGTGAATGATCTAAAGTAATCAGATACCATTGTGTGTAACTACTATCACCTGTTAGGTTTCAACTCAATTTTGTAAAGCATGGCATTCAGTATCAGGGTGATTGTACACATCAAATAGAGGAGGAAAAGGGTCGAGTTTAATGGGTTCAAAATTGTGTAACTCACAGGGTGCAGGCAATAA
The DNA here is from genome assembly GCF_013100865.1 of Trachemys scripta elegans. Lineage (NCBI taxonomy): Eukaryota > Metazoa > Chordata > Testudines > Emydidae > Trachemys > Trachemys scripta. Next base: position 95,721,930 of record NC_048300.1, read on the forward strand.
AACAGGGAGGTAATAGGAAACAAAATCAACTAAAAAGGAAGGTCTGAGTTAAATTTAGCCACTGACTACTTTGACTTGCAAGCTCTTCACTATGTACATTATACCAACTCACCTGCCACAGATTCAATGGGGCAGTTTTAGAGGTGATGAGTAAGGGGTAAAATTTGGATGACAATAAGTAGACATATATCTAAGAAAATCCGAGATGGCACAACTTACAAACAGAGGGAAGTGGAAGAGAGTACTTTAAAGGGTTTAGACCCAAATAACCTAGATAATTTAAAAATATAATTACATAAATAAATATACCTAGATAAGTAAAAAATCAATCCTTTGGAAGGAAATTCTGGACAATGATCCAAAGTCATTGCCCATTAAAGATCAAGAATGTTATTGAGATAAAGACCAGGGGACAGACAGTTGAACAACTTGGACAATGTAAAATCCAAAAGTCAGTTTAGCAATGAAAACTGGACACATTTTGAGGAACACTTTGTCACTGTGACTGGAGATATAGTTAACAGTCTTGGAATATTCTAAGAGATGATATAGCTACAATCTAAAATGCCACTTAAAGGGGAAAAGTGCCTTTTATCCTAATGGCATGAAAAGTAGTTCCTAGCATTCAGAGCCAAGTTTAAATTATGACCAGGAGTAGATGATCTAACTTTTGTTTAAATATCTACAGAACCTTTGCCTACCCCCAGGGCTAGGCTTGAATTTTCATGCAACCAGAAATGAATCCTTCTCAAAAATGTCCTAAAAGGAAATTAGCGTGGAAAGATATATCATGCCAACAGAGCAAAACAACATAGAAACCTTTCCTTCCCTTAGCACAAAGATGAAAATCACTAATCTGACTTGTAAACTCTAGAAAAGATCAGTTTTTCCAACAAATCAGTCAGATACATTGCAACATCTATTGCCCTGGAAGGGATATTGGTTCAATGACTATTGAATCTTTTTCATTTTGAACTACTATGATACTTACAGGCTAAATTATGCAAGTTAAATGTCACAGGACGGTGCAGAGCCAAACCACTTCTGGTGGGAGCACTGAAAGTAACTTCCTCCAAAAGCAATCTCTCCCCTGGACCTCTGTGTTCAAGGAGGAGATACACAAGTTGTACTGTTCCCAAAGCTGTACCATATTGATCTCCCCGGTGTGCCAGACGCACTCTGCAGACCAGTGTGCAGAGCTGTGGCATTATGCATCTGGCTTGACTGTCCTTGCCACCTCTTTCCAGGTGATGTGCTCTGGCATGGGTTACACAAATGGTAGGAGCAGAAAGGTTTCTTCTAGGCTCTGCTCCACACAATGAAAGATTGTGATGTCAAAGCTGGTAGACATTTTTTCATTGAAAAGTTCTCAGTGAAAAAATTCCTTTGTGAATTATACAGAAAAAAAATCATAGAAATGTAATATTTTAATGAAAAAACAGATAACTCAATAGAGAGTTTAAAAAACCCACCAAAATTTCTCATTTCTTTTGACATTTTTAAAGAAAAATACTATTTTGACCAACCCTACAGGCTAGCTGAATACCTATCATGAGCTCAATAGACATTGGGCACTGTTGTAATGGATTGATATTATCTCAGAAACTATGAAATCAAGAATCATCCTATGATATAATTCATGTTTCTATATCAATATCATAATGTGGACATTTGTAACAATGAAACAAAACAAAAAGGTCCATCTCCAACAGACAGAGAGTGACAGATTTAAAGTATGACCTATTACCTTGCAACTTTGGAGAAAGATCTATTATACAGCAAAACAAGAATGGGGAAGATCAGAGACATGGGTAAATTATCTAAAATTATAGACGATCTACAATTATATTTTTTCTGGGTTAGATGACTTGTTGAGTTACAAAAGATACCCGTTGAAATCCTTGTCCCACTGAAATCTAAGGGAGCTTTGTCGCTGACTTCAATGGAGCCAGAATTTTTTCACAGCTTCATAGATTCCAAGGCCAGAAGGGACCATTGTGATTATCTAGGCTGAAATCCCATATAACACTACCCATAGAACTTCCCAAAATAATTCCTAAAGCATATCTTTTAGAAAAACATCCAATCTTGATTTTAAAATGGCCAGTGATGGAGAATCCACCATGATCTTTGGTAAATTGTTCCAATGGTTAATTACTCCCACTGTTCAAAATGTATGTCTTATTTCCAGTCTGAATTTGTCTAGCTTCAACTTCTAGCCATTGGATCACGTTAAACCTCTCTCTGCTGGATTGAAGAGCCCATTATTAAAAATGTGTTTCCCATGTAAATACTTATAGCCTAGAACCAAGTAACCCCTTAATCATCTCTTTATTAAGCTAAACAAATTAAACTCTGAGAGCCTATAAGGCATGTTTTCTAATCCTTTAATCAGTCTTGTGGCTCTTCTCTGAACTTTCTCCAAATAATCAACATCCTTCTTGAACTGTTGGCACCACAACTGGACAAAGTATTCCAACAGCAGTTGCACCAATGCCAAATACAAAGGTAAAATAACCTCTCTACTCCAACTCAAGATTCCCGTCTACGCATCCCAGTATCACATTAGCTCTTTTGGCCACAGTATCACACTGGGAACTCATGTTCAGCTGACTATCCACCACACCTCTGTTTTTTAGAGTCACTGCTTCCCACTGACTTTAATTAATGCAAACTCTGTTTAGCAAAACATTTTACTACTCTGAAACCTGCCATTTAACAAAAATGTCGCTTTTTGTCCACTCCAAAATGGCACTCTTGTGTTGAAAATAGCAATATTTTCACATGGTAATTATCCTAGGTGAATAATATCTTCAACACTTTAAAAATCTCATATTTCATTTCCAACTTTACACCAAAAGTGAAACGTCAATGTTTCAATAGCTGCCATTTTATGCAAACTTCACAAAAGCTATATAACATTTTGAATGTTTCTCATAAAACATTTGCTATCTTTTTACAATCAATATGAAAAAAGGGCAATAAATCTTTATTATATTAATTATAACACAATCAAGGTCTGAAGTATTTTTACGTGGATTATAGCGTCAATACTTGTCAGAAATACTGAGAAACTTGCCAATGATTTCATAAATGTGTTTGTTTCCCTCTCCCCAAACAGACATTTGAAAGGAGATACTAAGTTAGATATTCATATTGCTGACCTCTGATGAGCCAATAACGAGCCATAGAAGAATATATGCAATCTGAATTGCTAGAGCACAAGTTCAGAAGAAACAAGTGTCTGCTAAGTACCCAATTAGGATGTAAGACTTTTGCATATTAAATCTAATTAGTTAACACAATTCAAGCCTGCTTATGCAATAAAGTCAATTTACACTGGAGATTCCTCCTGGAGAAGTCCCTTGGTGTAAAACCAACCATTCCACCACATGGCATCTCCAACCCTCTGTTGGAGGTGTGCCACTCGGTGTAAGGTGTGGTAGGGACAAAAGGGGATGTGTCAGAGCAAGTTTCCATGTACCTCTGCTGGCCTGTACCAGCTGCATATGATAAAACTGCCCTGGGGAGCCAGATACAGGCTCCCTTTCACATGCCCATCTCCCTTATGCCTGAGTTCTGCTTGAGTTTAGGGAAGAAATGAGCCCTTAGTAACTTGTCACATGTCTTTCAGTTTGACTGATGAATTCCGTTTCATGACAAATTTTGAGGTTTAGAAATTTGTTTTCATTCTGTATTGGAACAAAACAGGGACCTTTTGAAATTATTCATGAAAACAAATGAGAGACCTAATTCCAAGTAGCCAATAGTTCAGCTGTTAGGGTATTTATGTGGGATGGGGAAAAGCCAGGTTCAATTCCCTTCTCTGAATCAGGTACAGCAAGGACTTGAATCTGGGTCCCTCACATCGCACATGAGCATCTTAACCAGTGAGCTTTTGGCAACTCTGGGGTATCTCTCTCTCCCCCTCCCCCCGGCACCTTCTCTCTATCTGGGTCCTGAGAAACCTTCCATCAAAAATTTCATTTAAACAGATATATTTTTGTGTAACACTGCTGTTTTGATGAATCAGCATTTCCCAACAAAAAAGATGTTCAGTCGAAAAATTCCCAACTGGCTCTACTTTTCAGTCCATCATGAGCCAGAATATTTTTTTAATGCATCTAACAATAAATAGAAATTAAATGAGAGCTATGGTAAGATAAAAAAAACAGAAATGAAATTTGGGTAGATCATCCTCTTGATTTTAAACCTGCTAATTGAAGCTTACTCTGACCCCTAAAAATAATGCTAAATCATGTAAAATATTATAGAAGTGTCACTAAATAAAAAAATAGAATCCTTCTAGGAGTTTAAATGTTAAGTGCCTTGGGCAGCTGACAATAGGTTTCTTCCAAGAAACAACTCATCTAGACATAGGAGGCAGGATTATTGGAGCTAGCTGTCAGGCTGCTTTCTGAACTTTCTACATTTCTGTTAGCTGAGGGTATTGGCCCAAGCTGACCTTCAGTGTTCTACTTGAGGCAATCACATCAAACTTCTTTTCTGATGTCCAAAGTGAATAGCACTCTGCTAATGACGCTCTGTGCCATGCTTCAAGATTCATGACAGTTCCGTCCAAAGGAATTATGGATCCCATATCTTTTGCTGGCAATTAATGAAATCCTTTCAGTTCAAAGACCCTCAGCCTTAATGCTAATTCCAAGGATATCAAAGTAATTGATGGGCTGCATGAATAAATCTGTGCGCGTTAAAATACTTAACCTTCAAAAAAAACCCATCAATTTATAAATCACCATGTCTTTAAACAGTGAAATTGCTAATTAGAAAAAATCCTGAGCATTTCACATGTAGTTTGTTAACTTGCATTGATGAAAAAAAAAGTTCGTTTCTTTATCAAGTGATTTTATATAAGGAATTCAAGCAGTACACAATCATTAACTGCCACAAGACATTCTCTGACCTCTGGATAGGGAGGACTCCAGCTCAACACCAATTCCAAACCCAGCATTTCCCAGGGCTTCTCCTGATTTAAAAAAATCCAAACTAATTATCATGTAACAACCGACACTGCCAACATATGCTGGGACTTAAATGAACTTCTAATTTGTAAAACGGTCTCAAGGATGCTGTATTATTGATTAAGAATTAACATTTTTCTTGCTCAGCAGCAATTACTGAACATTTAAGATAATGAATATTTATAAAGCTAATCTTAAAACTATATCTTACTTTCTCTTTTGCAGCCAACTTTTTGCATTTAATTGCATTCAACATACTAATGGCAACAAGATTTTTATACTTTGTTTTGGGAGCAAAAGTCTGTTTTTGCTACATTGGGTCACATGTGGGGCTAAGGAAAGTAGTAAAAAAAGTTCTTCCCCTGTATATGCAACAAGGCAGGGTATCTGCAATAAATAGAGCACCAGGAGAGAGTCAAGTTAGCACATACTCTCAAGGGATCATCATCTGTATGAAAAAGAAAAGAGTTCAGTTCTCTACCCGGTTCGCAGGTTTGCTGAAGTCAATAGCAATTACTAACTAGGGGGCTCTCACTCCTCCTGTTCAGAAAAGCAGCATGCACACTATACTATATGGTGCTCTATTAGGGTTACCCTATTTCAACAATCAAAAAAGAGGATGGGAGGAGCCCACCCTAGCCCCACTCCTGTCCTGCCCTAGCCCCGCCCCTTCCATTCCCTCCCACTTCCTGCCCCCCTCAGAACTCCCAACCCTCCCCTCCGCTCCTTGTCCCCTGACTGCCCCCTCCTGGGACCCCTGCCTCTAACTGCCCCCCAGGACTCCACCCCCTACCTAAGCCTCCCTGCTCCTTGTCCCCTGACTGCTCCCTCCTGAGACCCTCCCCCCATCCTAACTGGCACCCTAGGACCCTACCCCCTACCTGTCCCCTGACTGCCCCAACCCTTATCCACACCCCACCCCCAGACAGACCCCCGGGACTGCCACGCCCCATCCAACCACTCCCCACCCCGACAGCCCCCGCCCCCGAACTCCCGACCCATCTAAACTCCTCTGCTCCATGTCCCCTGACTGCTGCGATCTCTCTCCCCACCCCTGCCCCCCAATTGCCACCCGCAGAACCCCCAACCCCCCCCCCGCTCCTTGTCCCCTGACTGCCCCCTCCTGGGACCCCTCCTCCTAACTGCCCNTGACTACCTGCCCTTTCCTGGTTACTATACGCGGCCAGTCCGCATCCACATCCAGTAGTTAAAAAAAAAATAAACGAATAATTTAAATTGGAATTTAATTTAAATTAAGCCTCCCTGTTCCTTGTCCCCTAACTGCGCCCTCATGAGACCCTACCCCCTACCTGTTCCCTGACTGCCCAAAACCTTATCCACACCCCCACCCCCAGACAGACCCCCCCCCCAAGAACTCCCGACCCATCCAACCCTGCTTCCTGTCTCTTGACTGCCCCCTCCAGAACCTCCCTGTCCCTTCTCCGACCCCCTGGCCCCCTTACCGTGCTGTTCATAACAGCGTGTCAGGCCTCACGTGGAGCCCGACATGCTGCTGCGCTCCCCAGCAGAGCGCACAGCCCGGTCCCTGCCCTCGCAGAGTACTGCTGAGTACTGGGGGTTAGAGGGGGCAAGAGTTCCTGGGGGGGGGCGTCAGGGGGTGTGAAAGCAGGGGGGGTCGGATAGGGGATGGGGGCCAGGCAATGCCTGGCTCTTTGGGGAGGCACAGCCGCCCCAACCGGCTCTCCATATAATTTCAGAAACTCGATATGGCCCTCAGGCCAAAAAGTTTGCCCACCCCTGGTCTAATCAAACCCATGTGAGTGTGAGGGCAAGTTATTACCACTGGGCAGCTGTCTGGTGGTATATATTAAATGAGGTGGTGGTCCCAGTTTAGTTCCTTCTCATCAGAAGGCCACACTACAAACATATCACAATTTGTACTAACAGTCACTAAAGCACAGAAACTGAACTAACATCCCCCCATCAGAACTTGCTTAAGACACAACAGCATAGAAGCACAGGGAAATTGGTATTGCCTCTCATCAAGTTGCACCCTGTACTGAGTCAGGCCCCGATTCAGCAAAACTCTTAATCGTGTGTCTCATCTTAAGTATGTGCTTAAGTCCATTGAAGTCAATGAGACTTAAGCACATGCTTTCAATACTTCACTGAATAGGCATGGATTTAAGCATGTGTTTTGCTGTCCTGGGACCAGAGAGTATTTCAGTTTGCAGTTCTCTTAATCCAGTACCTTTCACAAGCACTATCATGTATTTTTCATTTATTAAATAGATTCCCCACACATACTATACATTAGGTAAATCACTTCTTGTTCATTAATCATGATACCTAAACCAAGCCATTTTCTTCATCTTTGCTTTATTTCACATCTAAAAATGCAGCCCAGTCACTGCGAGCAGTGGCTGTCAACCTTTCCAGACTACTGTACCCCTTTCAGGAGTCTGATTTGTCTTGGGTACCCCTCAAGTTTCACCACACTGAAAAACTACTTGCTTACAAAATCAGACATAAAAATACAAAAGTGTCACAAAACACTATCACTGAAAAATTGCTTACTTTCTCATTTTTACCATATAATTATAAAATAAATCAATTGGAATATAAATATTGTACTTACATTTCAGTGTATAGTATATAAAGCAGTATAAACAAATCATTGAATGAAATTTTAGTCTGTACTGACTTCTCTGTGCTTTTTATGTAGCCTGTTGTAAAACTAGGTAAATATCTAGATGAGTTGTTGTACCCCCTGGAAGACCTCTGCATACCCCCAGGTGTACATGTACCCCTGGTTGAGAACCACTGACCTAGAGGACATCACTATACACCATTGATCAGAAGACGCCGTTTTGGGAATGCAGCACTTCCTCTCAGGCCATCTGAGACGGAGTGCTGCAGAGGCGGTCAATAACAGGATAAGCAGAGCAATTTTAACTTTAATGGGGGGAAATGCAAAGGGGTCTCTGATAGCATCAGGATCCCCACTGAAAAGAGGTTACCACCTTGAGTTATTTGGTTGCTGGGGCAAGGAAGAGCTCCATTTAGATATGCAGTAAGCATAGCTTTGAACTTGTCTCTTCTGAGGTTAATGTCAAGGCTGGGGAAATACTTTCCACTTAAGCTAAACTACTGATGTGAAAGGGGAAGGGGGCAAGCCTGCAAAGCAAAGCTGGGATAATAAAAATAGTGCTGGAGGATTACAGCTCTATTCAGAGCTCAGAAATTACACAGATGGAATGATGATGTGATGCACAGGGACAGCTTCTGAAATGGTCATTTACACATTTCAAGGGTAAAACCAGTCTACACTTTGACTTCTTGGAATTACAAAAGAGTGCAAATAAATCTCAAGAACTCCATCCCTCATTAGCATGAGTGCCCAAGGTAAAGAGATGAAAACTCATCTCTTTTGGCCTGTAGTCTCTGGAAACACAGACCTGCATCAATCAATCACCAGGGAGAAAAATCTACAATTGTAAGAGGTCTCTTACCCCTTCAACCAGCCCCCACGTGAAAGCATATACTCTCACTCTGGTGGGTAGGAGACTAATGAGCTCTTCCGGACCTGTTCAACACTAACAAGGCACACCTACCAGGCTTCTGCACAGGAGTCGGAGGTGGCTTAAAAAGGGAAAACCTGCCACAGGAAAGGGCAGTGAAGAGAACGGCTGCTGCATCCAGTGACACCTAAATCTACCTCCAACTGCCAACAACAGAGACGGGTCAGTTGAGAGGTAGATAGTTGTAGGCGTTACCAGTCCCAAAGCTGCATGGACCAGCTGCAAAGTAGTACATCCCAAGAGATGGAGCTGGAGGTAGACCCCACTAAGGGACAATTGACCTTGATAGACCAAGCTCAAAGATCTGGATCCAGAAAGACTGCCTGAGAGACAGGCTCCCTTTCTTTGTTTTCATTTGGATTCCCCTCCCTCACAGAAGAAAGGTCCTCTTCCCTCTCTTTTGTTTGTTCCACTCAGAGAACCCCTCATGTGCTGTGAATTGGTGGGAAGGACACTAAACAACTGGCAGCAGGGTCGGGAAAAGGCTTGAGGGAATCCCTGCCTTCATTCCCCAGGAGAAACAAGATGCTCCTAGCCCACCCCTACCTTCACCTCTGCTTAGAAACATTTGTGCATGGGCACACAGATGTGTATGAGATTTTAATTTCCTATCCCTTTGGTTTTTTGGGACAGGATGAGTGACTCAGACAATATTTTCTCTGAAAGGGACTGGCATCTCGAGCTTTTTGCAGGCAAGTACTTCATGCATCTCACTGAGAGCTTGAAATCGCATTAAATTTCCCCTCAAAGAGATTCTTTTCTTTTTGAAGGGGTAGCTTATGTCATGGCCACTAAGGGAGAAACTGCTGATCACTGATGCAGTCATAATATCCTTCAAATTGCAGTCTTCACAGAGATGGTTTTGACATTGAAAGAAATGGATTATATACTGTTTCTGCCAGGAATCTAGGTGCCATGTAATATATTGAAATAGGAATATTTTTCTTCTAAGCATGACTCCAAGAGACATGAGCATTTTCTGTTTCCATAGCTGCCAGATTAACAAACTGGAAGAAAACCCAAAATGATTCCAGCAAGTCGGCTCCTAGATATCAACCCTCCTTCTAAGCACTAGCTTCCTGGCCTTGATCCAATTATTTGAGGCCTCTGGTACTCTCTCTTTGCAGAACAAGAAAAATGATGTCCACTTCAGAAAAAAACAAAATATTGCAGACTTTTTTGGAAAATATTTTACATTTAACTGGCTTTTTTAAATGTAATCCAAAAGGACCTCTTGGTTGCATGTTTCATTGCTAATCAACTTAGATGTACCAGTAAAATAGCACCTAACTTATAAAGTCTTGATAGCAGGAGGCTTGAACATAGGCATACTATGGATCTCAGAGAAAGTAATGATCTCAGAGAAATTTGCTACATTGCTCAACAATATCTTCTAGTTGGCTCTAGCTGATTTCAACTGCCAGAGAATACGGTTTCACATTTCACCATCCTCTAGAACAGAACTGGCGGAGATGTCAGAATTTAAAGAATGCATTCTTTGCCTACCTTGGTTTGAACTTGAGTCTCTCTCTGTCTCTCTCTTCCCCCCTCCCCTCCAGAACCAAGGAAAGGGGGAGAGGAGGAAGAAGGAAGGAAGTAAGTCTGATTTACCCTTTTAATTAGATTTGGATAGAGAAGAAAGAACAGATTTCTGGGGGTAAAAGAAAGTTCCATGTTTCCAGGGTCTCTTCTTTCAAGAATGATAAAACTCCCATTCCATTAACGTCAATGCGGCCAGGATTTCATCTTTGATAAATGCGTTAGTTTAAAACATTTGCCTGAGGACAAAAGCCTCTCAACATCTTCCAATTACCTTAATTAAAAAAATGAAACTTTTCATGACCCAAACCTGCAGCTATTTAATTTCATCCAGGAGACCCACAAACTAGGGCTGGATATAGGCAAAGACACATTGTCAAGCTGTCTGGAGTGACTCAGGTATGTGAGTACCAACCTCAGAACAGACTGTTAAGAAGCAGGTTGTGAGTTCTATACTTAGATTTCACCAACCAAGGATGAAGTGTGAAGTCCTCATGCATTACAACAATCTAAACATGGAGTCGCAGACAGTCCCCTTGGGGTCTTTGGTACAGCTTGCCACCTAGGCCTTGTCTACACTACGAGAGTAGTTCGATTTTACTTAAATCGAATATTTGGAATCGATATTGCAAAGTCGAACGTGTGTGTCCACACTAAGGACAGTAATTCGACTTTGTGAGTCCACACTAACGGGGAAAGCGTCGACATTGGAAGCGGTGCACTGAGGGCAGCTATCCCACAGTTCCCGGAGTCCCCGCCGCCCATTGGAATTCTGGGTGGAGCCGCAAATGCCTTCTGGGTAAAAAAAAAAAGGGGCCAGGGTGCTTTTGGGTAACTGTCGTCATCCGTCCATCACTCCCGCCCTCCCTCCCTCCCTGAAAGCGCCGGCGGGAAATCATTTCGCGCACTTTTCCAGTCATTGACAGCGCGGACGCCACAGCACTGTGAGCATGGAGCCCGCTGCAACCATCGCTGCAGTTGTGGCCGCTCTCAACGCCTCGCAGCTTATCATACAGGTTGCCCTGAGGCAGATGCAGAAAAGTCAGGCGAGGAGGCTACGTCAACGCGGTGATGGCCTGAAGTCTGAGAGTAGCACAGACCTCTCAGAAAGCAGGGGACCCAGCGCCGAGGACATCACGGTGGCAATGGGTCATGTTGATGCTGTGAAACGGCGATTCTGGGCACGGGAAACAAGCACTGAGTGGTGGGACCGCATAGTGCTGCAGGTCTGGGATGAATCACAGTGGCTGCGAAACTTCCGCATGCGGAAGGGAACTTTCCTTGAACTTTGTGAGTTGCTGTCCCCTGCCCTGAAGCGCAATGACACCCGGATGCGAGCAGCCCTGACTGTCCAGAAGCGAGTGGCCATAGCCCTCTGGAAGCTTGCAACGCCTGACAGCTACCGGTCAGTCGCGAGCCAGTTTGGGGTGGGCAAATCTACCGTGGGGGTTGTTGTGATGCAAGTAGCCAAGGCAATCGTTGATGTACTGCTGCCAAAGGTAGTGACCCTGGGAAACTTGGAGGCGATCATAGATGGCTTCGCAGCGATGGGATTCCCAAACTGCGGTGGGGCCATAGATGGAACTCACATCCCTATCCTGGCACCGGACCACCAGGCCAGCCAGTACATTAACAGAAAGGGCTACTTTTCCATGGTGCTGCAAGCACTGGTGGACCACAGGGGACGTTTTACCAACATCAATGTCGGATGGCCGGGCAAGGTTCATGACGCTCGTGTTTTCAGGAACTCTGGTCTGTTTAGACGGCTGCAGCAAGGTATTTACTTCCCGGACCACAAAATAACTGTTGGGGATGTGGAGATGCCTATAGTCATCCTCGGGGACCCAGCCTACCCGCTAATGCCCTGGCTCATGAAGCCCTATACAGGTGCCCTGGACACTGAAAAAGAACTCTTCAACTACCGGCTGAGCAAGTGCAGAATGGTGGTGGAGTGTGCTTTTGGACGTCTCAAGGGGAGATGGAGAAGCTTGCTGACTCGCTGTGATCTCAGCGAAACCAATATCCCCATTGTTATAGCAGCTTGCTGTGTGCTCCACAATCTCTGTGAGAGCAAGGGGGAGACCTTTATGGCGGGGTGGGAGGTTGAGGAAATTAGCCTGGCTGCTGATTACTCACAGCCAGACAGCCGGGCGATTAGAAGAGACCAGCGGGAAGCGCTGTGCATCCGGGAGGCTTTGAAAGCAAAGTTCCTGAGTGAGCAGGGTAACCTGTGACTTTCTAATTTTGTGTACAGAGAAGCCTTCACCCCACTTCCAACACACGTTTCAAAATAAAAATAGTTCTACTTTGTTAAAGCACACCGTTTTCTTTAATACTGTTTTCGCGGGAATTTTTTAAAACTGGGACGCAGACTGTGGTGCGGAGCGGGTGTAGTGTAGTCGCGCGAATGCAGCTTCTAAACTCAAGGACTGACAGGCTCCGCTGCGGTGGGATGGTTCTTTCAACGGAGCCTGTCACCCCTCCTGATACGGACTGTGTGTATGGGGGGTCTATGTGAGTTTGTGGCAGGGGGGGGACGGTTACAGATCCCCTGCTGTGTGGCTCTGTGATCCTGCCTAAGGACCGCCGCTTAAGATCTCTAACTGCCCTCCCCTGACACAAAGTCACAGAGCAACCCACCCCCCACCACATAACATGAAAAGAACCTCCCAGACTAACCAGGGTAAGTAGTCACTGCATCACTGCACTATGTATGTGCCCTGCTGCTGTGCCTGCCCCCGACTATGTACCCTGCCAAAGGTGACTGTCCTGTCCAATTACCAACCCCCTTTCCCCCCCTCCTCCAAAAGAACATGATGGAAACAGTAGTTAACAGAAACATATTTTTTATTATCAACTACACATGGGACTGGGAAGTGAAACTTGGACGGGGGCTTGTGTCAGGCGGGAAGGAAAGAACTTGTCAAACTTTGGGGAATGAGAGCCTTCTGCTGCTCGAGCTCTCTGCAGGGGTGGAGTGAGAGTTAGCAGGGACTCTGCCGCCTCTCCTTCTGTGCACTTTGGGTGAAGGGAGTATGGGACTTGGTGGCGGGGGAGGGCGGTTAGAGATGGACTGCAGCGGGGCTCTGTCCTCCTGCCTCCGTTCCTGCAGAACATCCACAAGGCGCCGGAGCGTGTCCGTTTGCTCCCTCAGTAGTCCAAGCAGGGTTTGAGTCGCCTGCTGGTCTTACTGACGCCACCTCTCCTCCCGATCCATGTTGGCTTGGTGCATTTGGGACAAGTTCTCCCGCCACTGGGTCTGCTGTGCTGCCTGGGCTCGGGAGCAGGCTATAAGCTCTGAGAACATGTCCTCCCGTGTCCTCTTCTTCTTATGCCTAATCCTCTCTAGCCTCTGGGAGTGTGATGACAGGCTAGGTTGTGAGACAGTCGCAGATGGGGCTGTGGGAATGGGAAAAAGGGAGTGAATTCCTCAGAAAGATAAATGTAGTTGTGAACAAAGAACATAGTCTTTCTCTGTGAACAGGACCATGCACAGCACCTATCACATGCGCACTCAGCACAAGGTCGAATTCTCGGCCTTCGCATTCAGTGTCTGGGGTTTTGCAGAGCACTTTTGAGAACCCTGTCAGGACAACGGAATTGCTCTTGCACGCAGACATGGTAAGCCGTAGATTCGTGGCAGCTTAAAACTTTAATATTAGCAATGGCCTCATTTCACATTGAAATCAATGTCGGTCCCTGCTGCCAGCAATCCGGCAAGCAGGAAGTCTGCTCCTGTCCCACACCCTCGCGGCTGTCCCCGGGAACGATCCCTTTCGGCTGACCCTCTCCCGCCTCCACCGCGTGGCTGCAAACCAGCGGTTACAGTTCTGTAAAGGAACGGTAAAGCAGTCCCAACACTAACATTCCCCTACCTCATTCAAAGCAGGTCATCATGAGCGACATCACCCTCATGAGGATCTCTGAGAGCGACAGACAGAGAATGCTCCGGGAAAGCCTTCAAAGACCAGGGCCGTATGCCGCCATGCTGTGCCAAGCAATGATTCCGGAGTACTTGCTAGTCTCGTGGCGCGGCAACGTGTCCTACTACGGAGGACCCAATAAGGCCGCTCTCCCCAAGAACCTAATGCAGCGGATTTCAAATTACCTGCAGGAGAGCTTCCTTGAGATGTCCCAGGAGGATTTCTGCTCCATCCCCGGACATATAGACCGCATCTTACTGTAGCTGCAGTAGCAGGGACTAAACAGTAGAGCGGCTTGGGCAGGACAATCATGCAAAACCGGACATTGCTAGATTTTTTTCAAATAGTTGCACTGCCCGTGACTGAACCGTTAAGTTAATCAAACTAATCATGAGAAACCCATTTTTTAAATTGTTAATAATCATGTTCTGTTACAAATAAATGTTTAGATGTTTACAACACTTACTGGATGATCCTTCACCAGATTCTGTGTCCGGGGTAACGGCTGGGGAGGGTTGGTAGGGGATCTCTGTAAGGGTGATGAAGAGATCCTGGCTGTCGGGGAAATCAGCGTTGTGAGCGCTGTCGACTGCCTCGTCCTCCTCATCTCCTTCCTCATCTTCCCCGTCCGCTAACATGTCCGAGGATCCGGCCGTGGACACTATCCCATCCTCAGAGTCCACAGTCAGTGGTGGGGTAGTGGTGGCGGCCGCACCGAGGATGGAATGCAGTGCCTCGTAGAAACGGGATGTCTGGGGATGGGATCCGGAGTGTCCGTTTGCCTCTTTGGTCTTCTGGTAGCCTTGCCTCAGCTCCTTGATTTTCACGCGGCACTGCGTTACATCCCGGCTGTATCCTCTCTCTGCCATGTCTTTAGAGATCTTCTCATAGATCTTTGCATTCCGTCTTTTGGATCGCAGCTCGGAAAGCACGGACTCATCGCCCCACACAGCGATGAGATCCAAGACTTCCCGATCAGTCCATGCTGGGGCCCTCTTTCTATTCTGAGATTGCACTGCCATCAGTGCTGGAGAGCTCTGCATCGTTGCCAGTGCTGCTGAGCTCGCCACGATGTCCAGACAGGAAATGAGATTCAAACTGGCCAGACAGGAAAAGGAATTCAAATTCAAATTTTCCCGGGGCTTTTCCTGTGTGGCAGTTCAGAACATCCGAGCTCTTACTGCTGTCCAGAGCGTCAACAGAGTGGTGCACTGTGGGATAGCTCCTGGAGCTATTAGCGTCGATTTCCATCCACACCTAGCCTAATTCGACATGGCCATGTCGAATTTAGCGCTACTCCCCTCGTCGGGGAGGAGTACAGAAGTCGAATTAAAGAGACCTCTATGTCGAACTAAATACCTTCGCGGTGTGGACGGGTGCAGGGTTAATTCATGTAACGGCGCTAACTTTGACATAAACGCCTAGTGTAGACCAGGCCCTAGAAAAGCTTGCCTTTGTGATAGATGGTCTCTTACACCAAAAATCACAATTATATTCAGGTTACCCCCAGTCCCAAAGGACCATCACTTACCCCATGTCAACTGCACTTCAGATCTCACACCAAAGACAAACTAGTATTTCACACTTGGTAATACTTCTCTCCTGACTGTGGGATTTACAATTTCAGAGCAAACGCTTAAATATTACCTTATAACATAAGCTATAGTATAAGCAAGTAACTCCCGCAGCAACTTACAAGCATGTTATTAAGTCTAAACACAGTATTATAAATCTAGTACCTATTTTACCAATACTAACACACAGGTGAGCCAAACTGGTTTCCAGCTATGCACTGGTCAGTGTCCAGTTCAAGCCTAGGGACCTTAGCATGAGCTGGCACCTGGTCTGCTGGCATCACATGTTGCTAATGCCACTCTTGGGAGGAATAAGAAGGCTCCATGGCAGTGCCCCAATCTCTCCAGAAGGGGAGGGAATCTTTGCCATTGCCACTCCAAGTGAGCATGGACCTATAGCTGTGGAGTCATGGCTCTGCATCATAGCCTGGTTAGGAACCTGCAGTGCTTTAACCTGGCCCTGTCACAAACTCAAATGCAAAATTACCATATACTATTTTTTCCATCAGTGTCGGGTTTTGAATTAGTGCTCTTTATTTTCCCATCCATCTCACACATTAACACGAGGTGGGGGGAAAAAACAACCAGGCATCTCATGAGGGACCAGAAGTCTGGCTGTGATTCAAATTTTAAAGTATTATTAGGACAGCTAAATGGTCTCTCCAGAGGCTGGTACATAAACAAGAGTGGAGCTGTGACTTCTGCTTCTCTGCTCATCTCTGTTCATTTTATTGTTACATCATCCTCTCAAGCCACCTCCTTTCTGTTTTGTCCATCTGTTGCTTCCTGTCTGTCACCTTTGTCAGTTAGCTCTCTGGCACAGGGACCGTGTCCTTTGTTACTTGTCTACACAACTCCTAGGTGATACTGTCCTATAAATCAGACTATGAGGAACTGAGCAAACCCAGTAATAAGGAAAGTTTTTCCAGTGCCTTTCTCTGATGATGCCACAGGATGTGAATCTCTTTGTCCAAAATTGGGTGACAGAAGCAGAAAAATGGTTCTATACTGCCATTGTAAAAATGTATTAACATATGATAACTCAAATTATTCCAACAGTTTAACTATTTAACAACAGATAAAGCTAAAAGTAAATATACAATCTGTGAGTTTAAATATGTATTTAAATGTATTTTTAATAACCATACAAAACAAACACACTTCTAACAGCTTCTTTAAAATGAACACATTTAAAAACATCTCCATAGTGACCAAATAAAGATTAATTCAAAGGGAGAATATGAGAGTTCTCCGTATCAAGAGCATGGACACTTTTGGGATCCAAGCACCCATCCTTACCATTTACCAGGCAACAGAGAAGTGGAAAACTCTCAGAATCCAAGTTCTTAGCAATGTATGAGTGAAGAAAGAGCTTTCTTCTCTTAGTGCCCTTACAGGAAGGACTTCCAGAGAGTAAGTGCTCTCCTAAATGTCCAGAGTATTAAACTGAAACCTTGCTTTAATGCTGTGAGTAATCTGATAGTTACTGGAGATAAACTTTCCATTTCTGATTTAGAACTCCTAGCACTTCCCTTAGTATTCCCCTTCCTAACTGATAGGACAAGAATATGCAGAATTACAATAGTAAGGATTAAAAAAAGAAAAAGCCCTGGAAGGGATGTATATATTCAGTGCATAAACCAGCCTATAAACAATTGAGAGTCAGAAGAAAATTTCCTTGTAGAGTAGTTATTTTATAACTAACTACTACAAAGTTTCTTGAGCATTCCATGGAAAGTTCTGATACCTTTCATTATCAGAGATCAGTAATCTGACCCAGTATTTCAGTTCCTAAGATGTCATTAAGTGGCAACCAGTCTCCCTTTTGGGATGCAACTTGCTTACATAAACCTATTCCAGTATTCAGACTGCATTCTGGTAGTCATCATATATGTCCTTAAGAGCCTGACATACTAAACTCATTGTGTGTATATGAATTTTTATCAGAGTTTTGGGGGGAAATGTTTCCTGTCTCAGATATATTATTTTCTATGTGGCACGACTCAGCAGATTTCCATTTTGAATGCAGCAAAAAAGGAATAACTGGAGACAGTATCAGAGGCCTTCAGCGTAGGTTGATGCTGAACAGAATATTTCAAGCAAAACAACAGCAAATCCTGAAGCTCCCCGCCACCAAATCCAGGGGTTTCAGAGATGTAAGAGTTCAGTTCTGCAGGGTTGTTTCTTTTTTTAAACTCAATATACCACCTACTGACAATAAGAGTAACTCACTAGATATTCACTTTCGCAGAAAGGTGAAAAAGTACTCACTGTGTACAGATGATACTGTCGATCATTCACACATGTACTAGTATTATGAAGTCAGATCCCCTGGGATTTTGGTTCATAAATTATTGGTGGAGAAGGAAATGCTCTTTAGTCTTTCTTCCACAGAATGTCCATGAAAATATCCAAGACTTGTTTGTTACATTTATCACTTCTCTACTGGACTCAGCCTCTATACTAGATCCCATTACTTCCCTGGTTGAAGACTCCTTCTCCTGAACCAGTGTGGATGTTCTTGCAAACTTTTTAAGATGGTCCCTGAGTCTTTTGGACCACTTTACGAACATCTGATTCAACAGTTGTGCAAGCAAAGGAACACATTTCCTTTAGTAAACCAGCCTTTAAAGTTCAAGCTTTCTATAGTCTTTGTCTTGAGGACCATATAGCCCTGACCCTGACTATTTCACCAGGCATTTTTTAACTTCTTGACCTCTCCAACCTCCTATGTAGAAGAGAATTTGAAGAGTCTGTGCAATTCTTTAAAGTCCTTAAACCATGATTTGATGACTTCAATAGCTCAGACATAGGTTAGGGGTTTGATACAGGAGTGGGTGGGTGAGATTCTGGGGCCTGCATTGTGCAGGAGGTCAGACTAGATGATCATAATGGTCCCTTCTGGCCTTAAAGTCTATGATTCTACGATTTTATAAGGTGTACAGAAATGCCTCAGGTTACCACTTCATTGCTTGGCAAAATTTTCCAGTTGTGAAATCTTAATTCACAATTTCCCACATGTGAAACGCTTCTGGATATCCACAGTCTTATCCAGATCAGTGAGTTTTTACAACCTGCCCCTCCCCCCCAAAATCCTTCACCATTACTTGTAGCACAAGATTTTTCACTGCTTTTTGTTTTGCACGGTGAAGCAAAATCATGTTGGGCCAGATTTCTAAAGGTATTTGGGCACTTAGTGAGATTTTCAAAAGCACCTACACTTTTGAAAAAAATCTCATTAGGCGCCCAAATACTTTTTAAAAATCTGGCCCCTCATCAATTAAATACATTATTTAAGTGGCAATTTGTTTAGCTTTGCACAAGACAAAATTAAGGCATTGTAAGTTTTTTGTAATAGGCAATCTAAAAAATAAAATACAGACTGGGCACTAGTGTCACGAAAAGTGTTTAAAGGAAAAAATAGCAATCCTATATTAATTATTTCACTATATTTCACCTTAGCTTGGTTTATAACAAATTTTCCATAATGAAGCTATATTTTAAGGGATATATAATATCTATAAAAATTGCCATGAGCTGGAACTTTGTATCAGATGTCAAATGATCATTTAATTTTAGTTAAAACTTGCAGTTTTAAGTTATATTTTTAGAAGGTTAAAAAAATAGGTTTATCCCATACACAACATGTAAAAAGTTTTAGTTTGAAAAATGATATTTAACAGGTTCATTGTCTAATTGCTTTTTTTTAAAGAGAATAGTCTATATTTTATTACCATAAAACAAAATCATGGTTAATGTTATTTCATATTAATCACACAACCCCCTAGTAATTCCACTTGCTCTCATTACTTCTATGTTCTGAAAGCTATAGCAACACTGTCCCTTTAGTAATGTTGCTCATTTTTATTACATCTTTTTTCAAGTCTTCTTTTATCTTTCAAAAAAAGCTGTATGGAATTTTGTAATATCTGCCACATTGGAACACATTCCACTAAAAAAAAAAAAAAAAAAAAGTGTACACCAAATTATTTTTATGGGTCAATTTCTTACTAATGAAAATACTACACATTTTAGTTCTAATCCAGTTCTAAGTGTATAAGAATGCATCCCTGAGTATTTGTCTTTGTCCAGCCTACGGGACAGTGGAAAGTCCCGCCACTGACTGAGCTGTGTCCATTGCCAGGGGGCACAAATTCGTAGTACGTCCTGTAGAGTCTATAGGAAACTATTACTGTGATTTGTTTGACAATAAATCTGGCTCAGGTGCCTTCGTACCTTATTAGAGTCTGTGGTCATTGGGGGTTCTCTCGGGGTCTGCTGTGTCAGCTATCTGCGCAGAGCCAGGGCAGCACACAGAGGGAACACACACGCAGCTGACTGATATCAACATTGAACAGAGCAGGGCACCGCAACGATAGCGTCTGATGACACAGAAGATTTAACATTCTCACAATTCTGGGTTAGCAATATGACAGGTGAGTACCTCAGTGTAATTAACAGCCACCTACAGGCTGCTCTAAGATACATTCCTGGCAACTGACTCTATTGGCCAAAATAGCAGCAGAGCATCAGTGGAGCATAGGAATGCCCACCCATGCCCTTGTCACCCAACTACATCCCATATTGAGGCAGAAAGGTAGTTGCATATGTCATCTAGGATTAACATTTTGTTTGATGTGCACAGTAAGTTTTCATGTTTATGTGTAATGGTTTTATAAGAAGCCAACTATTTTCTAATCAGTCTTGATTGTCCAGCATAGCTATAAAACATTCTGCCCATGTTCTGATGCATGTCTCTTTCATTCTTCCAGTTTTATTCAAATTTCTTTCTTGGCATCATTATCATTATTGGTGCTGAGAATTTTTAATATTTGTCACTTTCCTGTTGATTTCCAATAATACAGATTAGTCATGATCAGTCTTCTCTCCACTTTAAAAAAGTTTAAATAGACACAACTTTTTGGTTTTGATGATGAAAGACTACATTAAAATGGTCATCCTCATAGAAACATAGACTATTAGGGTTGGAAGAGAGTGAGACCTCAGGAGGTTATCTAGTCCAACCCCCGATAAATCCAACTTATCCTCCTGTAAGTCACACCCATATTTTTTTGGGGGGGGGGAGGGTGTCACCATAGTATATGACCACAAGTTTTAACTTTTCATTTCATAGATTTTATTTTGTGTCATATTATTGTTATTTGAACAGAGTTATGTGACTAGTAGTAATAAAATAAACAATGAAATATTAAATATAAACAGAGACCCAAACACTTCATAGCATTTGTTCACTCTGACAAGAGGAAGGCGAGAAGTAGGCAGGAGGCAAAAATCCTTCATCTGGAGAGTTTGTGCAGCTGCTATAAAATGGTTTTGCCTACATCAATGGTGACTTATGTGGTTATAAACCTTTCATACACGTGCTTGCTTTGAACCAGGCATTCTACACTACTAATTTGGACAATAAATCTTAAAGCAGCATGGATCAGCAAAAATTGCATGTCCAGATTAAATCACAGTAAAAAAAAAAAGTTTAATAATTTCCATTAAGCACTTTAAGCTCTAATGTAACGCAATACTAATAGCACTAATATATGGCCTTCGGCATAACATCTAAATAAATCACAGCTCTAGTCCTTAATGTCTTTCTGAGCACAAAAGGGGTTTAATGTTTCTTTTTCTTTAAAAGCTGAGGAAATCAACATGAAAATGGGGATCCAGAGGAAGAAGCTTATCACAAACAACAGGTACACATTTAAGGAGTAGATGAGCAAGGGAATAATGAATGCTGTATATTAAGACATGTATTATCATTGTAATGGCTAAATCACTGCAACCAAACCAATTATGAGGATGCCACTTCTGTAAACCTTTTAACATAAAATGAAGCAAAGAGAGTCTGAAATTTTGTTCTGACTGCAGCACATTATTCCCCTGGATGTCACAATGTATGCAAGTGCTTCGTGGGTTTCATCTTGCAAGGCACTGAGCACTCCTGTGAGCACTGAACATTTTCAACTCGAATGGGAGTTGGGGATGAGACCCACAACTCCCACTGATCTTAGTCATTTTGAGCGCACTCTGAACCCTGAAGGAGTGGTCAGCACTTTGCAGTATCAAACCACTTATTTTTTGAGCACTCAAACTTACCAATCTAACAAAAACTAAGATTAATTTAATGAAGAGTATCCAAGCTATAGACGCTAGAGTTCTTTTAACTTTTTTAGGGCTGTCAAGCAATTAAAAATATTAATTGCGATTAATCGCATGATAAATTGTGCTGTTAAACAACAATAGAATACTGTTTATTTAAATATTTTGGATGTTTTACACATTTTCAAATATATTAATTTCAATTTACACTTTGTATTCTGTATTGTGAGTGTTCATTTCATATTTATTTTTGCACTGTTAAAAAACAATAGAAATTGTATTTTTCAATTCACCTAATACAAGTGCTGTAGTGCAATCTCTTTATCATGCAAGTTGAACTTACAAATGTAGAATTATGTACAAAAAATAACTGCATTCAAAAACAAAACAATGTAAAACTTCAGAGCCTACAAGTCCACTCAGACCTACTTTTTCTTCAGCCAACTGCTCAAACAAGTTTGTTTACATTTGCAGGAGATAATGCTGCCCTCTTCTTGTTTACAATGTCACCTGAAAGTGAGAAGAGGCATTCATATGGCACAGTTGTAGCTGGTGTTGCAAGGTATTTATGTGCTAGATGCGCTAAAGATTCATATGTTCCTTCATGCTTCAATGATCATTCCAGAGGATATTGTTTTCTTTTTCAGTGCAGATATGTAAGAACAACAAATATCTACACTTGTAACTTGCACTTCCGTGATAAAGAGATTGCACTACAGTACTTGTAGGAGGCGAATTGAAAAATACTATTTCTTTTGTCATTTTTACAGTGCAAATATTTGTAATCAAAAATATAAAGTGAGCACTGTATCCATTTTATTTTGTGTTGTAATTGAATTCAATATATTTGAAAATGTAGAAAAAATCCACAAATATTTAATACATTTCAATTAGTACACTATTGCTTAATGGTGCGATTAATTGTGATAAATTTTTTTAATCGTGATTAATTTTTGAGTTAATCGCGTGAGTTAACTGTGATTAATCGAGAGTCCTACTTTTTTTAAAAGGTTATATAAACACCAAGAAACTGAACAGTGTCTGTAGGTTTTGAGGAAAGTTGACTTATTACATATTTTAACTCAGTTTTACCCCATGTTGATTCAACCCATGGGTTTTCCTGTCTAACCAGAATTATCCATTTCCTTTACTAATTCAGCCCTGGAAACACACTAAATAAATTGCTGTCTGGCCAGTATCAAGGGAAACATACAATATAAACAGTTGGCTAGAGTTATCACTATCACACTTAATTTTACTGAGATAAATAAGGAATCCCTAGGCATGTCTAGCATTTAACATAATAAAGAATAGGGTATTTTGGCAGCAGCCAGCATATGGGTTCATGAGTAATTGACATAAATCAATAGATGGTGGAAATACCGACCAGAGATTCACTGTTAATTTTCTTGAACCACATCCTAATCCTTGTGATATGTTCGCCACCTCCTTTGCTTTATTTGTCTGTAAATAAATGTAAAATAATAAACCCTGGTAATAAATGTAAACTATCAGACCCTGAGGGGAAAAAAAAGTCAGCTTATGAGTCTCTCTCCAAAGAAAGTCTTCAAGTCTCACTTCCCCACCAGTCCTTACATGATCCCCGAGATAATTTTACATCCTTCTCAATTAGTGTGAGATGCTAACTAGGGTTAACCAGAACTTTCCAACAAAATGAGAAAATGTGATTGCTGTTGTGATGAATGGAAGTTAAATCTATTCACAAACTTCACTGAGTCCTGCTGTGATTGACTTGGAGAAAATACCACTTACCTCCAAGCTGACATGGCCAAGAGAAAAGTGGTCACAAACCAAAATTTAACATTTCTAAGCAAGTGGAGGGGTTCTCATCCTGGTAGCGGGACAGGATTGTGTGTTTCTAGGAATATTGGAGGGGGGTTGGATTGGAGGTAATTGAGGAGGTCATGAGCTGGCTGGCTGGGTTAGGTTGGAAGGGTTGTGTGCAGTGGGAAACAAGTAATTTATGTATGAGGATGTGGGTGAATTGGTGGTATGTGTGAAGAGGGAGCTAGACGGGAAAAAGGTAGACTGATGAGGGAGAAATTTGGACTAGGTGTGAAAGGCCGAGGGTTGATGGAGAAATAAGTACTATTTTCTTCCACACTGAGCTTTAAAGTAAAACTGCCTTATGTTTTTCATTTTGGAAAGTGGAGGTTGGGGATGAGGAAGCTTTTTTCCTTTCTTCCTCACCAAACACAATTTGTCGTTCACTAAAATACTTCCCTGTTACCTCGCTCCTTCCCCTATAATGTATCCCAGTTTTTCACTTTGAAAATATGATCAGCCTGCAGCAGATGGTAGGTGGTGTGTGTAAGGAGGAAAAGAACATAAAAACAGCCATACTGGGTCAGACCAAAGGACAACCTAGCCCAGAAATCTTGCTACCTACAGCCCCTCCATTATTTTGGGCACCAGGCATCACTGTCCCCTCCCATATTTTTCATTCTTGGAAAGAGGGCTGAATGAAAAATATGGCTTTTGGGCTTCACTTACACCAATATATTTTGCTGTTCCAACTATCATCACAGTCGCCTGGCATGCCTCTGAAACTATGTTGCCTACTCTCCTGATTTTAATGCTAGTCTTGTGTTATTTGGTGTTTTTCTTGCAGCATCAGCTCCTAGAATCCCGTGATTACCTGAGAATTTCAGCTTTCCTTCTCCCTTCTTCCTCCCCCCCCCCAAAAGGAAGTTTCTAATCCTCATAGTGTGACCAAATGCACCCCTGTATTCATACCCTACACACTTGTAATAACCTTTGTACAGCATATGGCTTGTGAGGAATCATTTGAAAACTAATAACTCACTGGTCAATAATATCATGCTGAAATGTGTGTAGCAAAATATATATGTAAAGTTATGAACATAAGGTGAAATTATGACTGAAATATGTTTACCAGACTGGGGAGGGGGTAAACCTGATTCTCAAAGAGAAAGGACAAGCTAATGCCTCTAGGCAGGCGTCAAAGTTGATTGGCAACCACTGGTCAAGTGGCCATTCTTTAGCAGCAGAGAAGGGCAAGAACAGATTGATCTGCATTTTAATAGACACCACCACAAAACCTCTTTCACCATGAGACTCCATGTCTCTGTCTTCACACATGGAAGGAACTTTTATCTCAGCGTAACCCTCAGGAAAATGCATTTCTAAGAATAACTGAACTATAAAAGTGGGGGTAAAAATAGCCCAGGGGTTCTCTCTTTTTCACCTAAGACATCAAAGGAACAAGCCTTGGGAAGAATTCTGACATGAGAATATGGTCAGCCTTGTTGCTGCGATCATGAGGTAAGGATTTTACCTTGAAAACAAATCTAATTTAAGTTTTAGCTAGTAGGAAGAGTTTTAACTTTATATCTTTTGTAACCATTTCTGACTTTAATACCTTGTCCTTAAAAATCTCTCTTTTTGTAGTTAAATAAATTTGTTTTATTTTTTTTTAAATCAAAACGAATTCAATGTTATGTTTAAACTGAATTGTTTGGTAGCGCAAGTTAAAAGTAGCAGACTGTTGTATATTGACCCCTTACGGGGCAACGGACTTCTAATATCAAACTGTCCAGAAGAGTTGGACACTGCACAACACACATTTTGGGGGAAATTCAGTACTAGGACTTGATTGGGGTCACCCTTCAGGTCGTAACCAAGGCCAGTGGAAGCCAGAGTGTGACAGGTGTGTTGCTGACCAGCTGCTGGGGTCAGAGTTGCTGGACCAGAGCTGTAGCTACACAGACACTCAGGGCATGACCCACATGCTGATTGCTGTTTGTGAGTGGCCCAGGTTGGGAGATACAACAGAGATACAACAGCAAAGCATGATGAGGCACCCAGGGTTGCAAGGCTGGTGGTGACTTAACCCATCACTGGTTTGGGGTTGCACCCCAGAATGTGACACAGTTAGGGAGAAAAGCTTGAAAACATGACCCAGCTGAACCCTAAAGGCTCAAAAACCCGACAACAAATAAAAAATACCCCATGGTTATTTTAAAAGAGACTTCATGATATTTAAGATAATATGATTTTTTGGAGGGGTCCAACTTGGGATTTTTGAACATTTAGGTCATCAATCTTGCATCACTCACCCACATGCAAAGTCATTATCAGTGATGCTCAGGTGTTCACTCCAACATTAGGCCTGACTTGCTCTGGCAATATGCACTTCTCCTTGGAGATTTCTTATACTTTTCTAAGCAACGCTGGCTGCAACAGCACAATCAGTGAGGTAGCCTGGACCAGATGCAGGGATTTTTACCACACAGTCATCTATATATTTTAAGAGGTAGCACTTAACATCTATTTGGTATGTGACAACTGGTGAGTTACAATAGAATTAACACAGGAGTGTATACTTGGATTTTTTTCCACTAGAGAGAATTGAACCATTGCTAACTGAATCAATAAGATATCACCACTGTTAGTACAGTTGACTACAGTCAGCAGTAACAGATTTGGGGGCATAGCTGGTCAGTTTCCCATTGGGGGGAAAGGTGGCAAACTACAGTCAGGGAATTTTTTTTACTGTAGTTTATTTACAAAATGAACACAAGCGATGCTTCCTTGAAAAGAGCGAGTTTTCCACTTGTAGTTCAGAACAATCTACCATTGCAGTTGCACTGCTCTCCAGCTTTGAGGAGATGGATAAATTGGACTTGGAGAAAAAGGAGAGAAGTGCAGTCACTGTTTTAAAATTATTATAGGATATTTTTGGGGGGGAGGGGAGGCTAAACCAGACTGACATGTCAATAGAAAATAAAACACTTCTAATTCCAATCATTTTACAGGTTTAAAAATGATTAGTTTAAAACCACCCCAGTGTACAGTGTCAGACTTGTATATAGCACATGACACAATCAAACTCCTTTAAATCAGATACGGACCATGCAACCCAATCCTATTAAACTGTAAAACTGGGTAAACAGGAGCCATGCTTATTTGCTATGTTGAAGATCTGGCTGCAATCATAGAAATCTGAATCATTCCTCAAAAATTACCCTCTCCATCCCATGCCCACTTTCTTGAAGTATTTTGGCAGGGTGTATATTAAGTGCAAAAATATCAAGCCATTTTTCTTTTCAGACATATTAAAAAATGTATGGCTTCTGTAAGATGTACATGACCTTGATTTGTATTGCACTAGCTTTAAAACCAATAAAAATGAACCTGTACATTAGCTCTTTCATTGATTCTTTCTTAAATCATGAGAAAAATATGTTTTAAAATGCTTGATGGCAGTGCTTTCAAACAACGAATTTCAATATTTTCATTTCTGTACATTAAAACAAATAGAACTGTGGCAGTAGACCAAAGCTGACTGATGTAAGCCATGTCATTTTAAATGTAAGTCAGTCAAATTAATTTCAGGGGACAGTTCGATCCTCTGTTTCACTGTCTAGTTTCTGATCAAGTCACAACAGATGTGGTCAGCTATCCTTTTCAACTTGGGAAGGGGATGTGGCAGGTTTTTTTCTAGGACTTGGGTTTGATTTACCTCGGGTTATGTTTATTTTTGGCAGCATTATCCACAGCAGAGATACCCTAGCAACAGAAAGTCTGCCCAGAAATGGACAGTGGTTAACAGCAATGGTTACCGCGGCTCTTCAAGATCCAAAAGTGGCTAGAACTCAATAGAGAGGGGGAAACGGTATTTCAGAACATCCCATAGGTAATCTCCACTAGAGAGGCTCCTGTACTCCAAAAGCGTGCTGTCTACACTAGACAACTTAACTTGAGGGACTTAACATCTTTGTAAAGGTGGTATGGACATTCCACCAACATATGTTCAAGGCAGCAAACTTTTGTGCTTTACCCTAGGACCTTGTCTAGAACCTAAACAAGTATTTGGAAGGTATGATAACAAGTGATAATAGCTTAGATTAGACAAGGCAGTGTGCCTTTAACATATGCCCTGTCTACACTAGGCTGTTAACATATATCAGCCAACACCTTTTCATTTCAAGGAAAGGCCTAGGTTCAGCCTTCACAAATGTTAATTACCTCAGGTTGACTAGCAATCAGTTAACTCCAGGTAAAAAAGCCTAATATCAATATATTCTATATATGTTGTATTCCCTTGGTAGAACCTCTGGAGATGGGGCAGCAAAATCAATAACTGCCCTCCTCTGGGATACAATATCCCCTTGCTGCTGAGGCAGAGTAGTTATTTGCACATCCAAGAGATGGTGGGAATGATTCAAGCCCAAGCTCTCTCTTCCAAAAGTGTTTATATATATTTATTATTTATATATCACCTTATTTAAAGGTGATAAAGAAAGTGTCAAATTCTTGTGCAATTCCTGTAATGCAGTTTAAATATTCCTCTTTTTGACTTATATCCTGCCTAAAAACAATGCTTTGTTTTTTATATTCTCTTTACTTGTGCACTACAGACAAAACACGTGTGTGAATGATGATGAAATATAACATAAGCACATACTCTCCCTATTTATTTTTTTATTTAAAATAATAAAGATGCCTATCCGAGGCTCTAGGTACCCTAACAATGATATAGTAAATGCATCTTTAAATTTAAATTTTAAATCTCAGCAGCATTAAAATCAGTTGCACAGGAACTTATGTTAAATCCACACTGCATATTGTACACTGTACATTTTGAAATATTTCCGCCTAAAAGGACTTCCATGAATGGGGTACTGCTGCAGTAAGCGGCAGATGCAAGCCAGCCCTGGGATGTTTTTGAATTCTTCTTTCAGTATTATAAATAAAGTTGATACTATGAATTGAAAAATCTTGGACATATAATTTGTCTCAGAGATGCATTGTGAACTGACTCAGCTGCTGCAGCCATAAAATGATAAAAACACTCTGAAATTTCCTATAGGAAATCTCATTTAATCTAAGTGTTTTGAGGATTTCTCCCCTGCACCATTTCTGGAAGGCACATTGCCCCCCACTCCTATCATCAGTTCAAAATGTGCAGTAGAAACCATGAACCTGACTTTAAATAGGAATTGGACTAGATTCCCTCATTAGACATAGCATGCTGGCTAAATTCCCATCTTGTTAACTACCCTATTCATACAGCTCCATCAATCTCAATGGATGAAATAAGTACTGACACTAATAACTTTCTTAATGCTGCTGAATGGAAGCATAGTTAATGCAGTCGAACTTTTCCATACAATGTGTTTTCCCCTGTTTTCTTCTAAAAATAATTTTTGTGAAGTTGTTCTCAATAAAAAGACTGATGAATCTGCACTGACATTATTCATAATGTCCTTAGAGCTGTATAATGAGAGGAAATAGTTCCTGACACAGGGACCTTAGAATCTGACTTTTAAAAGGTTTCCTGAAATCTTGAAAGTAAAGACTCTACTTACCTGCATGCTACAGATCTACATAGCCTAAAAGTTCTAGCTGAAAAGTATCACACATTGATCACCATCAGCCAACTGTTACTGTGCAAAAAGGGATACCCTAATACAGTGGTTAGAGAGTATGCTGAAGAGCAGAAAATGACCAAATGCCCATATAACTGCATACAATACAAATTAGTTCATACTTAGTCATGCAAGCATCAATTATCTCACTAGCAGTTGTTTCTCCTAATATTGGCACTATCAAAGCTATCTGGCTGTTTTTCATTTCCACATAGACCTCAGCAAATAACTGATTTTTTGGTGCAGCCAGCAAACCCCAAAAAAGTCAGGGGGGAAAAAAATCAGAAAAAGATATTTTGTTTGGTTCCAAGCATGTTTGCTCTCAATGTCCCCTGTTAAGCTGTTCTATTTTGTATAAATACTTATGTTCACTGGGCCAAAGAAAAATAAAGAGTGAGAACAACTCTATAGCCTGGTGATTAAGGCACTCACCTGGAAGCTAGGAGATGTAGATTCTAATCTCTCCTCTGTAACATGTACATCTCTCAGGCAGGTGCCCTAACTCAGGGCCGGTACTACCATTTAGGCAAACTAGGGCACCAAGATTTGTGGATGCCAAAAAGGGTTGCCCCCAATTTTTATTTTTTTTACAGAGTTCCTACGGGCCTCCCCTCCCCGAACGCGCGGTTGCCGCTCCACTTCTCCCGCCTCCCAGCCTTGCAGTGCCAATCAGCTGTTTGGCGCCGCAAGCCTGGGAGGGGAGGAGAATTAGAGTGGGGGCGGCGTGCTCGGGGAGGAGGCGGAGCAGAGGTGAGCTGGAGTGGGGAGCTGCTGCACGGCTCCCCGGGCCGGGGGGGTGGGGAGCTGTTTGGCGCTGCAAGCCTGGGAGGGGAGGAGAATTAGAGCAGGGGCGGTGTGCTCTGGGACGAGGCAGAGCAAAGGTGAGCTGGGGTGAGGAGCTGCCACACGGCTCCCTGGGGAGGGGGAGCTGCCGCAGGAGGGCACCTCAGGGTGGGGGAGGAGCTGCCACAGGGGGCACCTCAGGGCGGAGGGGGAGGCGGGGAGCTGCCACAGGGCTGGGGAGGGGGGCACAAGGTGGAAGTTTCACCTAGGGTGCAAAACTTTCTTGCACCAGTCCTGCCCTAACTACAGAGCTAAAGGTTACGAAGGGATGGACAAATACATGAGTTTGCTGGGAAAAACTCCTTTCAGGCCAGACTAAAACTAGTTTCAGATCAGCCAAAACTGCATTTTTTCAGCAAACATATTATTTTCACACAGCTTTATTTTTAAGTACCCAATATGCCCCATTACCATTGATTGATCTGTATCAATAGCCTCTTCCTATATACCGTGCTTCCTGTTACATCCTTACAGCAATCCAATGGATTTTATAATTGTTTTGCTTAGGATAGTATCCATTTTATAGTAGGTCAGGAAAATGACAGAGTCTAACAGCTCTCCCAAGCCAATTGAGATGTTAAACAGGGAAGATCAATTTCAGAGGAAAGTTCACATATAGTAATTAGTAAGAAATGAGCACTGGAATATCTTATTTAGCCATATGCTGCCATTGCTTGCCTCCCCCTACAAGTTACAAGCTATTATGAAATCGTATCTTTGTCTACAATGTAAATACACTTTTTAACTGAGCCTGTTGTGAAGAATACAGTAAAAAGCTAAACCAGTTTATACATGTTAAAATTTAAAAGCAAAGAAATGCCTGTTATTTATCTCCCATGCAGTATTCAGACATTCATGAAATTGAAAGTTAACGTACCAGGACCTTTCATTATCTGACCCATTCCATCCTATCCATTAGAATCCCATAGTACTTGAAACAGAGGAATAATACGTCACTAGCACAAGACAGAAAAAGGTCACCAAAACTAAGCATCAATAAGGCATTACTTCTATACTAAATTTCACAATGCTTAGCAGAAAATATACCTCTCGAAACCAGAGTGTTTTACTATGCAATGCAGCTAAACTGTGAGAGAAATATGTTTACCAAGGCAAGGGGATAATGATTGGTTGTCTGGTAAAAATAATGGCTTCTTTCTCCAGGACTTCTATTAAAAACATTGTTTGTTGAAAGAAAATATGTTGCTTGCTTGTTTGTTTATTTTTATGGGTACTTCTAACAAAACAAGTTCACACTGTTGCTTGGACTACAGTGCAGTTTTTCTTTCACACAATTGAAAGTTCTAAATAGTTGATGGTATGTTCTGAAGTAAAAACAAATGTGATCCCTCTTTTCCTTGTTTAGTGGCATATTATAATAAAAAAGTGAGTTTATTTAGGATTGTTTACAGTAAATAATGTATCACTAGTAGTCTAGCATTTTAATGCATCAGATAAAATATGATGCATTGATTACCTACTCTTGAACCCTCATTTTCCCACTTTTTCCTAAGGTTTCCCAATCTCTACTATTACTATATTAATCCTCCTCTTATAGGAGGATTCAACTATATGGGGAGTAGATAGAAGGGCACAGCAGGCATTGATAAATGTTTTGCATTGTATCATGATGCAATCTTTATTTACATAGTTGACTTTGTTTCCTTACTATGAACCAATAGTTACACAAACAATGCTGGTAATTAATGGCTAATATCTGCCATTGTTAGAAGGTACTTCAGGCAGAACATGGCACTTTTGCTAGGAATAATATTAAATTTAACACTATTCCAAAAGTTGCTGGTATTTGACATCCCCATTAATGTTATCCAGTCAATGTGCACTGTTCACAAATGCGCCTTAGCTGTCTAATCTGATAGTCTTTTCTCATCTTTAATTCCTGTGGTTATAACAGTACAATACTGTATAGCTAAAAACCAAAAGTTTTGAAAATAAATTAAGACCAATTTTTGTTAAAATAATACAGAAATTATAATTTGTCAATTTCCCTGAAAGCAGTGTCTAATTTTCTGTGTTAAATACTATTTAAAAAAACAGTTCAATTTCTCATAAAAGGTGCTATAGTAATAGACCTAGAGACCAATGCTTCAGGGTTTTTTTTATTGACAAAAACTTCAAACAAACAAGGTAAAAAAAATGCAAAAGTACAGTATTCTAACAACCAGAAAAACTATACATTTCTGGTTATGGTCATGTGTATCAATTTTTAAAGATACCAACACTTCAAATATAAAGAAATAAAAAATGCAGATTATGGGCCTTATTCTGTTCTCACTTACACCATTATTACTCCATTGACTTCAATGGAATAATTTTTGATTTATACGGATTTAAATAATAGGAGGATCAGGTCCTATGTGTAAAAAAATCGGATATCATTTGGAAATCTACAGGGGCCAAAATATTTCCTACATAGCTTTTTCCTGAAATGGAAATGCTGCAAAGTTTGGACAGCTCTAAATTCCAAATGATAACCCAACAGCAGGAAGGCATAGGGTGGTGGAAGGATGACCTAGTCCCCCCTTCCCCACAGAGAACAGGCAGGCATTTCAAAACCATCAACCTCTGGGTTCCACAGGATGAAGTCATGCAGACATAGGCCACATGGCTCCACAGTTTCTCCCAAAACCCAAGGTCAGCACTGTACCCCTCTGTCTCGGGTTGTCCTTGCCTACTTTAGCTCATAGTAAAACTAGAGTGCCTTGTCTCCACTGTGCTTTTACATCAGGATAGCTCATGTGTGCTAGTTACCCTGAGATAAACAAAACTAAAACAAAAACAACCCCCCCCCCCAAAAAAACCACGTCAGCAAACTCAAGGCCTCAGATTATCAACTAGTTCCAGCTGAGCTGGAGTGTTATATGAGATGAGCGCTTATCCACTAAGAACTGGTCTGCGACCAGTACCTTGCCTCACAAATGTCACCCACCAGCCTTCAGATGAGGTCTTTTGCTCACTTATGAGTTGGACTGGAGTGGCACCAGTACCTAGGGTCAAAAGGCTCTTTACTGAAATATACCAATAGTATTTTGGATAAAATGATTCATTACTGATCCCCTGAGCTAACCAGCACCTCCATGTGTAATTAAATTTACAAAACTGAGGGAACAGTTCCAAACTGGGTTTCTGAATGATTGTTCTTCTGGTTTGCAATTAAAAATTCCAATTAGAACTGGTTGAAACTCTGAATTTTCACTTTGCAGGAAATTTGGAAGTGTGTTTTCATTCTCAATCAGAGTAAAACCCAGATATTTTCAAAATGCATCAAAGCACAAATGCTGAAAAAAATATCCCGTTATAAAACTGTTTTGGAAAAAAAATTGAAGTTTTGTTTCAAAAATTTTATTTACATTATTTCATGAAGTCAGTAGTACTGCATATTATGTCAAGACTTCACATATAATATGACATGATATAATAGTCAAAATATTATATAGTTTAGTTTTTTAAAAAAACATTAAGGGCAGCTGCTACTTAGTCCTCTTTGTGCTGTAATGAAACAGTCTATAATTCCTCTTCTTCTTTCGTATGGCTTGGGTAGGTGGCAACCACTACAAATTTATATCTAAGTTTGATAGCCAGCACATTGCCGTATCAGGGAGGTGGTGACTGTCCTTCAGGCCCCTGGCAAAGGAACAAAGGGGACATTCAGATATGATGTGCTCTATCGTTTGTGCCTAGTGACCACATTTGCATAGAGGTGTTTGCCTCATTTTCCATTTAAAGAAGGTTTGTCCACATCTCCCATGAGATGTCCTGATGCGATTTAATCTGCACCAGTCTTTCCGACATAAATCAAAACCCAGTGGTTCCTCAAGAGGATCAATGACAAGCTGTTTTAAGCAGTTGAAGGGCTCCATGTGACTCCATTGAGCCTCAGCATGGAACTTGATACAGTTCCATACAGGGTTGCGGGATTTTAATCTCCTTTTTGGCGGACTCTGCAGGTCATGCTGCAGTGGGATCCTTGTATTTACATTTACATGATTAAGAAAGCGAGATGTCTGAGCAGCTCTTCTAATCTGTGGAGGTTGGATATGCGATAGGACCGGGAGCCAGTCAACTGGAGTAGATATGAGCGTCCCCAACACTATGCTCATAGCATTATTAAATTGAGTGTCAAGGAGTTTAGTGTGACTGCTATGAGACCACACTGGTGCACAATATTCAGCTACAGAATAAACCAAGGCAACTGTTGTGGTTCATAAAGTCTGTGGAGTGGAGCCCCATGATGTTCTGGCCAATTTTCTGATAAGCGTGACACGAGAGCAGACCTTATCGCGGGTGTTCGAGGTGTGGTTGAAAGGTCAAACTCTGGTCCAGTGTAACACCAAGATACTTTGGTTTAGCTTCGTGGCTGACACTCTCACCACAGACCTGCACGTCAAGTTTGGTATTAGCCATTTTATTGTTCAGATGGAAAGCAGTTACCATGGGTTTTTTTGGATTAGGTCTAAATTTCCAGCATTGGAAATAATCAGCCATTTTGCTAAGATCTCGGGTTAGGGTGCAGCTGACAGTATGGAGACTTGTATGCTGAACTGCTAGGGCAATATCATCTGCATACATAAATTTCCTTGACTCCATTGCTGGTATATATGCGGTGTATAGATTTAAAAGTATTGGGGCCAGAACAGACCCCTGAGAGATGCCCAAGTTAAGAGTTCTTGGTCTACTGATCTGGGCAGTAAGGTGTTCCTTAAAGTGGCGGTCCCC
Organism: Trachemys scripta elegans; assembly: GCF_013100865.1. Lineage (NCBI taxonomy): Eukaryota > Metazoa > Chordata > Testudines > Emydidae > Trachemys > Trachemys scripta. The sequence goes on from NC_048300.1 coordinate 95,756,599, forward strand.
AGTCATTGCTGCCAAGAGGCAGATCATTCACTGGCACTGAATGATGTGGGAGGTCTTGAGGAGGAGGCCCTCTCTCCAGACAGCGTCGTATGCCAAAGACAGATCAACAAGGGCAATTCCTGTCTTCAACTTACGTTGGAATCCTGCCTCACTCAATGTAGCTGGTAAGTGAAGCTACTTGGTCACAGCAGTTCCTCTTCGGGCGAATACTGCCTGCTCCACTAGGAGGAAGTCTTCAATAGTATCAGACAGATGGTGGAGCAGCACCCGTTCCATGAGCTTGCTGGTGGTTGATAGGAGAGAGATATGGTGGTAGTTGGCTGCGTCCTCTGGGGTTTCCCAGGCTTCAGTAGGGCAACCACTGTTGCCTGCTTGTTGGCACTTCTCCAGTTATATGCACGGCAGTAAAAAGCACCACCAGCCATTCCCGTCCCCTTCTCCCAGATTCCTGAGAAACTCTAGAGGAATGCCATCAACCCCTGCAGCTTTCCGGCTTTTGGTTTCCAACAGTGCAACGCTGATCTCCTCAACAGAATAGGGGGAAGAGAGTAGGGTTTCCTCCGGGCATTGTTGAAGGTTTCTGTGGAGTTCCTGCTGGACCTCCTGGCGTGTAAACTTGTCTGTCGGCATCTTGCTGTTAGAAAGAATATGAGAGGCAACAACATTTGCTGTCACCTTTGTGAGCATTGAGTTACTGGCTGGGATCCTCCAAGTTGCTGCAAAAAAGCCCATGCCTTACGGCTCGAATGGGTGAAATCAAGGCTTTCAGCGGTCTCTTTCCACCTTTCCAGGTGCGCCAAATTCAAGGACTCAAGCAGCGCAGTGGCTTTATCTGGGTTACTTCTCTTTTCATAATCCCTCAGGAGAGACTGATTCTTTTGTCCAGCAGCGGGTGAAAGCCTTGCGATGACCACACAGGATGTACTTCTTAGCAGTCAATTTTAGAATGTTTGTAAAATGATCGAAGTTTCTAGGTATCAGTTTGAGCCGTGGGAGCAGAGATTCTGAAGTGTAGGGGGCCAGTCAGCCTTGCAGAAATTCCAACGCAACTTTGACACAGACTGCAGAAGAGGTGCTTCCAGCCCAATCTGGAGAATGATTGGATGATATTGGCTATGCGGGAAGAGACTCAGGATGGTTCTTGTTGTGGCCAGTGGGACACCTGCATTATTACGGGTCACAAAACACACGTCAGGGTTGTGATCTGTTGTCCACCTCGCAGACCAAAAAGATCCAGATTGCTTCGGATCATAGAGGTGGAGGTCTATTCTGTGATCTGCTCCCCAGCTGTGTCATATGAGCAGTATTCCCAGTCTTTGTGATGGCTGTTAAAGTCACCTATGTAGATGGCCGGATGAGGAAGGGAAGGTAAGATGGGATCAGGCCACGTGATGTTAGGTGACATGTATATGTTTACTATAATGTCCCTAATTCTAACCATGTTGATCTCTCTTCCACTGGTCAATGATTCTTCCAAAACATCCACATCCTCTAATCCATTTCGCATATACACTGTTAGCCCATGTTTTGGATGATTAACAGCAGCGATTTTGGTATAGCCATAGATTTTATGTCTGGCAGCTTTATCTTCTTTCAGAAAGTATAATCGTTGCTACATTCACTGGGAGGTCGGTAAACGATGTCCAGTGGCTAATTGACAACATTGTTATGTTGGTGGATTTGCACAAAACACAGAGCACAAAAAACCACCAGCTCTTAACAGAAGCACCACGTGACGGTGGTCGTCTTGCTCCCACAGGCCTGATCCCCACTAACCCCTCACTTCGGACTAAGGTTCGAAGTACCTTAGTCCGAACTTACCGCGGGTCCAGACGCGGCAGGAAGGCTCCCCCGTCGATGCCGCGTACTCCTCTCGGCGAGCTGGAGTACCGGCGTCGACGGCAAGCACTTCCGGGATCGATCCCAGAACATCAATTGCCTGCAGCCGGACCCTCCGGTAAGTGAAGACGTACCCACAGTCTATAATGAAACAGTTTGACACTTTTTTTGAGTCTCAGACTGTTTCATTTCAACACAAACAGGGGATGCTTTAATCTATAAAATAGTCTGTACTAAGAAGTTGTTCTTAATATTCCTTTAAAAATAAAATTAAAATGGATTATGCCATATCACATTAGTAATGAATAAAATGACATGTTATAATTCTACTACTGATACACCATTACATAATATAAAAATAAAAAATATGCAAGTGAAAAACAACAAAAATTTTGAAATGTTTCAAAATTTGTTCTGAAACCATTTTTGGAAATGAAAAAAAAATAATTTTGAATTTCTCGCGCTGGGAAATTTTGTTAAATAGGTATGATTTCAGGAAAAATTTCAGTTTTGTCAAAATAGCATTTTCTAGCACAATTGTTTTTCAATTTTTCAATCAGCGCTAATTCCAGTATTAGAACAGCAAGGGTCTGGTTGGACTAAGTTCTCTTTTCTAAAAGGAAGTCACAGCTAATTTAGAGCAAGGCCATTACAGTCAGCCATCTCTAGTTTAATTAATTTCACAAAATATATTTTTCATTTACTGACAAGTCAGTGCTTGACAAAAAATGCTTTGTTTTACCCTAATGAAATGAAAGTAAACGGTTAAAAAATGTACAAAAGATTTCTCTTAAAATAACCTTTTAGTATACAACATGAAAAACTCAGAGCAGTACAACATTATGGTGTGAGCAAGCATATGTAAAAAAAATGTAATTCCATCTGGCAATGTGGCTATTTAATATGTTTCTTTTCATTATAGTTCCCTGTGACTGCTATTACAGTTTTAATTAGGTCTTCCTGCCAAAATTAATTATCCAAAGCCTGGCTCAGTGAAAAAATAATAAACTCATTCATAAGTTGGTTTAATTATTTTGCTCTTAAAGAATAGGAATGATATTTTCTACCTTCAATGCTAGGTTTTGTATTTTTTTTTAAAAGGTGGTAAAAATCGTTGCAAAAAAAAAAAAATGCTTCAACATTACAGTTATAATGAAGTTCACATCATGTCATTCCACAGGGCCTGTAATATGTCTAACAGACTAGTGCCTCATTAAACCTAATTTTAAAAAGGGCAGTGTTGCATTTGCCAGTTAGGTATCAACGATGAAGAAAAAAAAAAAAAGTAGTGCAAGAGGAGTCTGTAAACTGGTAACAGTATAGATCCTTCCACCTCTAAATCCAACCTGGCCTAGTTAGTCAGTGACAAACTTATTATTGATAGTTGTTTGGTGGTCTATGTGAAGCTGAAGTGACAGCCTCAGTCAACTGGAAATGCAGGTGTCCAAAGATGAAAGCCAGCATTATAACCAGCACGCTTAAAAAATGGAGTTCAGCAGAGCAGTCTAGGACTGGCTAAGCATGGAGACCAAATCACTAATACAGGAAAGATCTAAGCACATACTTAAAAGTGAACGTATGCTTAAATCCCATGTTTAAAGCTAAGCATATACGTAAGTGTTTTCCTGAATCAGTGTCCAATGTACCTTCACAGTAACTCCAGCTGAAGCCAGAGATGACCACGGTGTATTGCCCATGCTACACTTATTCTGTGGTTAAATAGAAACTTCAGTCTACAGAGCTATCAATCCAGCACCCTGCATTACCACTAAAGAGTGAGAGTTCGTCACATGTGAAGCTTTTAATGGCCAAGCTACCTACTACCCAAATAAGTGTAAAGCTATCTTGAATGAAGTGCTCTAGGTGTCAACAAGTCTTGGATGGAAATAATTTCTTCTCCCCATTTTGTACATTTAAGAGAGAAGAGTAAAATTAGCAGAATTCTACAGTTCAGAGCAGCTTCGAAATTTTTTTTGAACTGAACAGATGGATTTCATTCATGGAGTGTGGACAGTATCTGAATCCAGGTCAAGTACAGTACTGATACAATGAGATTTTTCACTCTTCAGCAAATGAGTGGTATAAAGAATGGGCACTAAATAGGGTGCAGTACAATGCATCAGACTGGTATATTTAGACTGGGAGGTTTAGGCTGGACATTAGGAAAAACTTCCTAACTGTCAGGGAGGTTAAGCACTGGAATAAATTGCTTAGGGAGGTTGTGGAATCTCCATCATTGGAGATTTTTAAGAGCAGGTTGGACAAACACCTGTCAGGGATGGTCTAGATAATACTTAGTCCTGCCACGAGTGCAGGGGACTGGACTAGATGACCTCTCAAGGTCCTTTCCAGTTCTATGATTCTATGATTTGTTGCTCACTTAACTCTTCAATCCCATTGCAATTTGCATTTTATCCTCTCAGATGTGGGTTTGAGAAACTCCTCACACTGAAAGAGGCTAAATATAAGAAATTTCCACACTATTCATTGTAGATTCTGCTTTCATCTTTGGGATGAACGCACAGGAGTTCAAAGTCAGCTCCAAATGTATTTTATAGTTACCAACACCTCCAGCCTGAATGAAGCCAAACCTAACGCTCCTGAGCACTGGTTCAGTGCAGTCAGACAAATCAATGTCTGTTTGCACTCTGAGCTAATTTGCCACAAATGCATTCAGAAAATGCATTTACTTGCCCTACTTCTTTTAATTCATCTCATTTTTCCTTCAATTCCTTTCCTGGCCATGGAAGATAATCTAATTAAGTCTCCTGTTAAAAGTAGCAGTGTGTTTGTTGATGGCTTCTTTTGTACCCTGGCCAACTGAAAATGATTGACACTAATAACAACCCATACGGCAGTTAGTCTCCCTACTGCTTGCAATAGCAGTGACTGATCCAGAGCCAGCCACCCATGTTTTAAAACATGCTGGGAAACAAAAATGTGCTCACATACCTGGCAGCAATAAGAGCACACTCACTGATGGATGGGAATAAATATAAAGGGTGATAGCGCTGTAATAAAACAATGATGATAACCTAAAATTATTTATTGCAGAGCCAGAACACTGATGCCTGCGCAGGCTAAACTACAAATGGAAGTTGTCATGAATGGATGACTTGCAGAGAAAAAACATGGCCCATTTAATTTGGAAGTTGCAATCTCATTGTTTAGGGCGAAAGCTATTATCGAAGGTGACAGTGATCTACAGAGGATCAAGGGAAACAATGAAAGCTAATATTTAACCTCTCAGCCCAGTAGGTTTATTGGAACCAGTGGCCTCCTTTTCAATAGAATCCCAGAGTGTCCTCTTAGTAATTTGAAAAACAATTAGTAACTTCTTCCTTGGAATCTGAAGGCCTGCTCTAGATGCTGCATTTGCAAACAAGGCAACAAGAGGGGTGTGTGATGTTTCACTCTATATGATTTTATAAATATAAGGTAACTGGAATATGCTTCATGCAAAAGGTCTCTTGTAAGGTATCATTACAAAGCTTATAATCCACTGAGTGTGGTCATCCTATTTGTATAAATGTATCACTCTTGTATCTGAAACTAGAAATATGAAATATAACTCTGAGGGCCTATTGTAATTATGCAAAGTGTGGGCCATTAATGGTGGTTTGGAATCTTGATGGCTCCCATCAACCAGGACAATTGACTGTAGATGGCTCTGTTTTACTTGTAAGTCTTCCTGTATATGTGTGTGCTGGCAAGTGGGTAATGAAGTCTTACAGTGACGTGATCAAGTCACCTGAACTAAAATTTAGGAATGAATAATTCAAAAATAGGAACTGTCTGAAGTACATTTTAAGAATGACAAGAATACTGAAAGATACTAATTCTAAGCACTTACCTATTTTTACAAAAATCCTTTTAGTACTTTTAATTGCACTTCAGGACCACCTTCAGGAATCTAGGATTCAGACCCAATCAAGAACCTATTTAGAAACAACTCCAGTATATCCCTGGTTGGGGGACAAAAATGTCCTTTCAAGAGCATCATGGGGACCAAGTTCCCAGAATTCCCTGAAATGCCCAATTCTATGGACCATTTAAAGGGTTGAGTGGGAAGTCCATGAGTTCTCAGTATTCATAGTCTAGAAGGTAAAACCTCTCAGTTTCCAGGCCAAGGGCCTTAGGTCCTGTAGGTCTGAGACTTTGAGAGGATCCTTTGGACTGGGAAGTTCAAGTTTGCTGACATCTGTTGGAGTCAGGGGCTATAGATATCTGGGCCATTCATTTCTGGTAATTGCTTGAGGATTCAATGATTTAGTTCTCATTCTCTTGCATCCAACTGGTGTCTTCTTAGTTGAGTGATAGGGCACTCTTTTGCTCAAATATAAGCAGTTTTAATTATTAGATGCCTTATGTTGTGAGCTCCTTGCAAATAGATACTGTTCTTAATGGGGCTTGGCAAACACCCAAAACACAATTTCCATATCTCATCACTCACACAAAATAATTGGAATCTCTGGATAGCAAATACTTGGAGTCTTCAGAAGAAATACCAACTGTGAAATCTTTCCTTGGGCTGCTGAACTAGAATCAGGAATGTCTGACAGAATTCCCAGAGGTGGGCCGTATGCTGAGAAGAATTCCACTGAAAAAATATATGAAAAAAGCCAAAGCTCTCGAGCACTTGAAAGAGCTTGTTAATATATACATATACTCTCATATGGGTGTGCTTTTGACAAGTCATCTATGACCTTTCTGTCACAGACCGGCCAGAAGAAGAGTCAAGCATGAGCACTCATTCATGAAGCTCATTGGTGGCGCAGCAAAGGTCTGTGATCTTTAAGCCCTACTAACATGGTTCTACAGCTGTGCAACAAAATGGTGCACTATCCTCCTTTATCGCTGACATTTTAGTGCAGGATTACTGTCATTTTGGATTGTCCATTGGAGCTCAAAGGCCAAAGTTGTGAGAAGCAAGACAACTCAGCAATATTGCTTGGATAAAAAAACAGCTGTCAGGCTCAATACATGACAGCCTAAGCCAGATAGGCACACACAAAGGGAAACTGGAAGGAGAAAGACAAATCACACCTCTACCTTCAGCCTTCCAAAAGACCATCAAAATAACTGCATGTGTAGACTGGCTGTATAGGCTGTGCTACTTTGCTGCATTAGTAAGAAAAGCAATAAGTCAGTGTGGCAAAATGCAGGCCTGGATAAAACCACTGACATAAGGGAGCCCAAACAAAGTTTAATGGCGGGGAACAGAGGTTCGACTGGGACTAGTATGCTGGCAGTATGGGCCTGAATGCTCTGCTGACTCTAGGGTGACCAGATGTCCCGATTTTATAGGGACAGTCCTGATATTTGGGTCTTTTTCTTATATAGGCTCCTATTACCCCCCACCCCCTGTCCCGATTTTTCACATTTGCTGTCTGGTCACCCTAGCTGACTCCCTGAGAAAGTGGCAAGAGTGGGGGGAATGGCAGATTAGACCATGATGAACAAATCTAAGTCTGACAGAGCTGAGAGGAGAACAGAATCAGTGCAGAGAGCCTTCAGGCTGCCCTGATGTCATGGTATGGTACCAAATACAGGAAAGTGAGGCATTTGAGTGTTTTTATGTTTGTTTCTGTTTTAAAACTATGGTTTTGATTTCAAAAGCTTATGGGAGTCAGAGCTGCCCTCAAAATAGGGGGCCTCTCAGAATCACTGAAGGGAAGGGGTTCAAGATACAGACCACAAAGACTGGCTAAGCCCTTCCACGACAATTAGGGCAGAAATACCTGACTACTATGGCAATTCGAAAGGGTAATGGACAGTTGGCTCTTGCACCATACATTTTTTCTGCCCCTCTAACAGATGCTATATATTCCACTCCAGATAGGACAGAAAAGTCAGCTAAGGATCTCCAGCTTATTGCTTCCAAAATACCAGGTCCTGGTCTTGAATTTCTGCCCCAATCAGTTTAAGGCTTGCCTGCCCTTACTGCCATGTTTTAGCTTAGTCTGGAGCACTGAGTAGCCTGGAAACAGGCTTGGAGATTTTGCAGAACTATGCCCTGCTGCTGAACTTTTTCAACAGCTTAAGGCTTGCCTGCCATGTTGCTGTTGAGCGGGGGAAGCCGGGCTGTGTGTGTAACTCTTTGATATTACCTGAGTCTGCTATGCTACTGTGTTTCTCAGTTACAACTTCCTGCTAACTTCTGTTCTCCAAAATCCTGTCCCTGCTATGGAGACAGCAAGGAGAGGGGGAAAAGAAAAATATAAAGGAAAACACTCCTGCCTGGAGGTAGAGAGAAGAGACCCTGAGAGGAAATTCCTTCTTCGAGCAGAGGCTAGACCCTGGGGAGTTAGAGGAAATCAGCTCTCTGAATAGCTCTGCTTGCAGGCACTACATTGGGAAGCTGGAGGTGGGGATAAGTGGGGAATGGGTATTATACAAATATTAAAAAAGAGCTTGTGTTCTTGGAAGATGAGGAGGAATAACCCAGTTGTAATGGATCACTGGTCTTCACCACATGGGAAGAATAAGATTTTTGCAGATGGTATTGTTTCACTTGCCTGCTGGGCTAGTTTAGGACAGTGAAAACGTCTCCAAGCAATTTGAAGGTAACTAGAAGTAGTACAGGTAGTTTCCTGTAACTGTACTTCAGAAAATTTCAACATCAGCTTTCAAATCTCAGGACTGTGGCGACGACAGAGGAAAGGAAACAGAACGCCAGGTCTGTAGTAGCCAGAAAGCCTTAAAAGCCTCAAGCCGAAAAACCTCCCAGGAAAACTTTCCTGGGGTTTTTATTCTTTCTACCTCTCTGCTTACAACACTTCTAACTGGTTACATTCTTGCGCATAGGGAAAGCATACAGTGTACATACAACAACATGAGATAGCAAACCCATATCTTGTGCACGTGAAAGCTAGCTGCGAGGGAGACAAACAGGCCAGCCAAGAAGTTTCCCAAAATACAGACGCTGGGGTGAAGGCCACTCCTGCCTTGTAGCCATGGAAACAGGGTGCTGTAACCATGGGATGGCAATTTGGGAGCTATGCATTCCTACACAGGACAAACTTGTATTTTTCTGAATGTTGGAAATACACATAGGAACTAGCAACCTTTTAATGATTTTTGGGTGGCTTGACATTTGGGTTCCCAACTTGACACACTTTAAAGAGGTGCTTGTTTTAAGTGGGTGGTTGCTCATAATTCTTTGAAAGACAGGCCTCTTTAAGGTGTATCAAATTGAGCACACAAAACTGAGGTACTCAAAAAGTGCTACTTTTTTCAATCCCCTCCCTCATATTCCCCCCTCTCATCAGCCCCCAGAAGCATACCTCCCTCAATAGTCAATTCCTTAGTCACTCTGAGATCAAACCTACTGTAAGATGTTCTATTGGGCTACATTCTAGGGTCATTAGGAAACTTAAACTTGTAGAAAATGAAGCCATCCACTAAGTGATAGATACTTTGTGCCAGGAACACATCACACAGCTGCTCTATAATCTGCACTCTCTGCCTCTTAATTTCCACAGAATTTCAAAGTATTGGTTTTGACTGTGTAAATGGTTTGGGACACAGCTATCCAAGGGACCTCTTGTCTCCCTTCGTAATATTTCTGCAGCTGCAATCAGTGCAGGTGCTCAAACTGTCAGCAAACTCCCGTAGGACCTGACCCAACCTGGAGCCAATCAGAGACTATGCATTGACTTCTACGGGCCTCATCCGAAGCCCATTGAAGGGAAGATACTGGTAGCAGTCATTTCTATTGTGCATACAGGCCAACAGTATACAGTAATGAGCAGTAAGACTTTAACCCTTCCTCATGGAATCTGTATAAATCACCCACCACTTAGTGACATATCTAATATCTACCTAAGGATAGTGGGAATCCAGAGATTGCTTGCAAACTCCAATCTCACATAACAAGGTAAAAATATTAGGCTGCTCCTATACTAACTTCATTTCTGTCATTCTACAAAAGCACTTTTTAATAAAATCAAACTGTAGTTAAAAAGAAGCTAAAATTGAATAGAAACTTGTCTTGCTCACCACCCAAAAATCAGTGACAATATTTTTTTCAACCTAAACAGCCCCTTTATTAGTACATTTTTCAGTTTGATACTGCATTTATACCACCTTTTCTTACAGTCCAAGTTACTATGTAAAGCATTCAAACATTTTGGACAATGGGAAATAAACAGGAACCAAAAAAATTAGCTTTGGTAACCCTCGCTGTGTGGAAATTGAATGATAACTCTCTCTGCAGGAGTACACAGATTTATGAGTAATCATGACTGTACCAACTAACCATTCAGTACCTAGACACTACAGGGAGCCTGGTATTTACATAGTGATTCTAATATTCTGTCTGTGTTCTCTCAGCTAATAGTTTTTTCTCCCTTATAACATTTTTAGAAGGAGAAAAACTTTGTACATGGTTCAGATTAGTTTTGTATCTTCATCTTTTAAAGAAGAGATTTTGGGTTCAGCAAAACACACAGTGCAAGTAAGCAAAAAGGTTACTTAAAAACATCTAATTAAAAATCCCCCCACAACAACAGGTAACATCCTAGAAAACAGTCTTCACTAATATGCTTCTATCATTTGACATTACTAGAGGTGTAAGACTATGTCATCCTTTTTGCCACTAAACTTGATCATATATATAGTTCCATTCTATCAAGGATTAGACACACTCTGGGAATAGTTTCTGAGAAAATCAGAGGAAGAGACATTTGGGGTTTTCCTCTGAGTGATGGCAACTTCATATGATTGTGACATATGTTCCATAAATATATACTTTAAGTAAGAAAATTAGACAGAGGTTAGTGGTTTGGAATATTTTGTTTTGTTGGTTTGTTTGTTTTTAAATTGGCAGGGTAGGGTAGGATAAAGGTGGATTCACCTTTGCTCACTTGACTCTAGTTTAGAGTCCTAATTCACTCAGGGCCCAATTCTCCTCTCACACAGGTGTAATTGATAGTAAATCCACTGAAATCAAATGGAGTTACATTGATGCAGAACTACAGTAACTTGGAATAGAATCAGGCCCTCACCCTCTAAACCGTATCTCAGAACTTTTTAGTGATTACTTTGTTCTGTCTCACGCCAGATGATCTTCTACTACCTTCTTTTTCGTATTGTCCTTTTTCTAGCACATCTACTCCACTGTTTCACGCAATCTCCGCAAGTCAGCAGCATCACCATTATTCAGAACTTTCTGTACACTGCACTAAAATCAACCTTACGAACTTTGGCTGTGAAAGCAGCAGTTCTCACTGTTACAAAGTAACTTACTCAAAAGGAAATAAAGTCAATTCACCATATTTAAACACTGCATTTCCATTTAGATCCAAATGCCTTTTTATAGAGGAGAGAAAGAGGTGGGTGAAGTAATATCTTCCATTGGACCAACATCTGCTGATGAGAGACAAGCTTTCGAGCTACACAGAGCTCTTCTTCAGGTCTGGGAAAGGTATCCTGAGGGTCACAGTTAAATACAAGATGGAACAGATCGTTTAGCATAAGTAGTTAACAGATATCATAAGAGACCACTGGAGGTGATGTGGCCAGTTATGTAGGTGAACCTAGACAATCACTATGTACTCCAGTGAACTCTCATAGAAAAATAATACAAAAAAAATATCATCTCACCCATGGGCAAACACTTTTCACAAAACGATCTCTCCACATCTGATCTCTCAATCCTCATTCTCAAAGAAAACCTTCATACCACCTTCAAAAGACAAGCCATAAAAAATGTTGCTATACACTAAAGATCTGTGCCACCTTATATTTAGCTGTGACACTGAGCACCTTTCCCAGACCTGAAGAAGAGCTCTATGTAGCTGGAAAACTTGTCTCTTTTACAAAACAGATGTTGGTCCAATAAGAGATCTTGACTTACCCACCTTGTCTCTCTAATATCCTTAGACAAATGCAGCTACAACATTTTTAATAAAGGTACATTCTCTTTCAGTCTCTCTGATGCTGACTTCTCAGCTTGCAGGGGAGACATGCTTTATGCTAGGACTCCATTTATAGAAAATTTTGTAAGAGTTCTCATTTTTTGGGTGGGGGACAATTTTCCCATATTTCCCACACTGTGTAAACATAAAACTTTTGCTAGAAACATCAAGGTCTTTTACTTTGCCAACTCTATTTCCCTTCTGCATACTCACTACTAAACTCAGTCAGTTTCAGGGGAAGTTTTTTGAGAAAGTGAAAATGAAGTAAATCTGCATGCCAGAGGGGCATATATCACTCTTAGTATGCAAATGATTGTTTTAAGAAGAATAAAAGGCTGTAAATATTTTGAGAAGTGGGCCCCAGTGCCTCTTAAGTATCCAAACTGTGCTGTGTGTTTCGTAATTATGTAATATATATAATACCAGCTGGTTTGAATTGTGCTCAAGGGGTTTGGATGATCTTGAAAAGCTCCGCTTCCACAGTGGGAGCCAAAAATCAAGCAAGTAATACTATGAAGTCAGACCAAATTGACATTGAGTTGTTGGCTTCTAATGTCTTTTAAAACAGATGTTAATGCTGTACATTGTTGTGATTTTTAAAGGATTGTTTTAAATAAAGCATTATTTTTATGATAAATTTATATTTCATTATGTAGGACTCCTCTCAGAAGTACAATTTTATATTTTCTTAAGTGAAAAAATAGCCAGATGTTTGATTAATGCTGCTGGTGCAGGAAGTTGGAAGGGGGATATTATTTTGCTGTCAATGTGGTGTGGGGGGGTGATGACTGTTTTGTGACACATATAGAGAGTGACTACTGCTTTCAAGCAGCATCCTCTGAGCAAACTTGTAATGTATTACAGGACAGTCAGTTGTAGAACAGTTACCTTTTTCCTCAATTTGAAATTTTTGTTGAACAGCTCTATTTACTACAGAGATGTTGCAGATGGTTTTCCAATGGTTTACAAAAAAGAAACTGAATATTCCCTAGAACTCAGTTCCCGGGTGTGGGCAGGTGTATGGAATAAAATACTAAATAAGTTACAGGGCCATGATCAGTAATCAGAGGAAGGGGAAGATGACACACTTCTCAAACTCTGGGCTCAACTACACCATTAAGGAAACAGCAGAATTTCTCTGTACAGTTTCCCACGGAGTACTGCTTCACTCAGCATGTGCTGCAACTTAAAACAGCCCTTCAGTGTGGCCACATTGGGGCACATCTCCGGTTTTGTAATAGACATTTGCTAATATTTAGGTGCTGTTCCTTCCAGGCCTAAAGCATGGTAACCCCAAAAAAGAATTATGTACAATGTATCATACTTTCTGTGGTCATGACAATTACTAGAGAGCTAAGTACAATGGTTGGTTGCTCATGTTTCTGTCTAGTGTAACAAGTGAGAAAGAAGTCCTGCCAAGCCTCGGGTATTCCTGGAGTAAAATAAAGTAATACTAGGATTGTCCTAACAAAACACTTGGCAGTACAGATAATGGTTCAACTGTCACCTCTGATGCCTCAACAGTCAATCATTGTTCATAATCAAAAGTGGCTAGCACTTCAAACAATTTTTATTTGCAAAAGCCTGGGCATCTCTATGTTCCTCTCACAATACTAGGTCAAAATCTGCCCAAGTCTCAAAGATTTGATGGTTACCATGTGACACACATGGCCAATCCATATTTTTTTCCATCATAGGCTTAGCAATCCTCCACTCTGATCCTCTGACAGCAATTCTGTTGATTTTAAGCTGCTTTGCATCCTGTTTTGTCTGATCTGGAGAGTTAAGAGATTACTGGGGCCATCAAACAAAGCAGCTACAAAAGAAACAGGGTTCAGGAACTGCTCAGTGTGATGAAAATAAGACATTAGTGTGACGGTTCTCAGGGTGCACAGGACAGAAAGTCACCTTGTTCCCCCCTGCCACCAGTGAAAAGGAATATTGCTTGTTCATAGCGGATGTCAGCTCTGTACCACCACTAGCCTGTTACCTACCCAAGCACCGTCCTCATGGCTATGCCAGCCCTTACTTTCTCTTGCAGGTTAACAGTATGGGTTCACCCCATTCCCCTGCAGGGTCCAGTCCCTTATCCACTGAACACTCACAGAAATGCCAGGTCTGTGGTCCCCAAAGGACCACACCAGCTTGTAAGATTCAGCTCAGGACCAGCACTTTGCTTAACACCACATCACTGAGTTATATTACAGTGAAATCAATAACAAGTTTATTATCAAAGCCTAGAGATTCAGGAGATATTAAGTAAAGATATTGGCAACAAATGTTTACATACAAAATCGTAACACACTTTCTAAAGACTAAACTTAACTATCAGTTAACCTCCTGTCTAAAGCAGATTCTCTCACCCAAAGTCCTTTGCAACACCAAGGTTGGCTGAGATCCTGTTTTCATCAATGTAAACACACTGCCCATTTACTTCCTAGGTGCAGGATGAGGACGTGTGTCTCTTTTGTCTCCTACGTATACCCCCAAAGTTCACTGTCTGTGCTTAGATAGGATAACGACCTATTGTTTTCAGGGCTGGCTTTATGAACTGTGGGGCCCAATTCGAATACCCGGCGCACTGAAGGACCCCCCGCTGCCGAAGTGCCGTCGAAGACCCGGAGAGGACCGCCACTGGGTGAGTAAAAAAAATTAAAAAGGCACTTAAGGCGCGGGGCACTCTTAGGCGCATGACCCGATTCCAGGGAATTGGGGGAATCGGCCTTAAGCCGGCCCTGATCGTTTTCCCCTGTGTACTGCTTCCTTGTGTACTACATCACTTCATTAATGATCTGACTTTGTATGGAAATGGCCATCCATTATGTTACCTTCAAATGCTTAATTTATATCCCAGGAGACAGATAAACACTTTTCTTACCTAACCACTTGTCTGGAGGAAAACCTGTTTTTCACCCCTGCCTTTATAGGTTTATATATTGCAAATATGGTTTTAATGTCTAACTCCTTGCATCATATCCATACGTATACTTCACAGCGATAATAATGACCAGCATGACCATGGCTTCCATTTGAGACATCACCTGGCATTCTTTGGTGAACCAGAATGTTCATACCAGAATCAGGATATTCTTGTAACCCCCTTGCCAGTCATCATTAAAGGGTTCTTTGGATCACTCATACATTTAAACACACACTAATTATTTACTGAATATATCTTTTCCAAAGGGCCTATTGCGAACAACATTTCCTACTTGAGATGCTAATATATGACAGCTATTCTATGTGCATGTAGCAGTTCCTAACCTAAAACCATACTCATATCCTTTTTTCTTCTTGAATAAACACTGAAAAATGTTTTGCATGTAATCAATAGCCTCTCTCTAGAGAGCTACGTAAAACAGCAAGCTGACAACCCCTTAGGTAAAGGAATAAAGTAGCAATTATATTATCAATTATTCAGCTGGATAACTACTTTAAAGAACAGAACACAGCTACATTAGTAGCTAATAACATTTAGCATCTTAACAGCCCATGATATCACTAGGGTATCTTTGAGAAGACAATGTTACTGGCCTACTGGGCAACTGATTTGTTGCAATAAGAGACTGAGGAAGACATAAGCATTAAATACCTGCATGAGAATTTCCACAAAGATTCTCATGTCATATTTTATTAAACACTTGAGATTGTTGCATGGATAAAGAAATGCAATCTTGCATACCTAGAAGAATGGACTCTTAAATGATTAGTAATTTTATATATTTTGTTAGTTCAGTTTATTTTTTATGTTATTTGTTACTCTTTTCAGAAGAATTAAAATAATATTTTGTTTTCCTACCAGTTTGGTTATTTCTCATTTGCCAGATACTGATTTCTCTTTGTCTCAAATGGAGTTTCTATAAAAATGGAATTCTGCAACCTGCCAGCTGAAAGGACGCAGAGACAAATCTGATATTGGAGCTGGTTGGAACATTTTAAAATGTTTAAGAAAACTGGGGAATCTGGGGGCGAGGGGGAGAACACAAGGGTGAGTGGATGTGTGGGGCATGTGCACATATTTGCTTCTTGGTGTCTAGGATACAATAACTCTCAATAACTGTATTAGTTTGCTGTATCAGAAATAGGAGATGGAGCGGAAAGTTTTGCCAACATGCAACTTAAACAGTGACCAGAATTTTCTTAACATAGGTGCGTAAAGGTAGGCTACTAAATCCTTAGACACCTAAATATAAGTGCCCTCTTTTTTCAGGGTGAAGAGAAACCCCACCTCCTTTTGAAGACAACTGGAGCTGCAGGTGCTCAGCAATTGAAATACAACCCACTTATATTAACTTAGCTTTAGGCACCCCCACTTGAAAATTGTGGTCCATGTCTATTAATAAAAATAAGTCTCAAAGAAAAAAAAAGAGTGGCCAATTTAGGGGGAAAATACATTATAACTATATTAAGACTAATTAAAACGTTAAGCCTAAACTAGGTAACTGTGTCCCTTCAAGGCTCAGATCCTGTAATTAGTTCTGTACAGATCACCCCAGCCATCTGCCAGAGGTAAAATATAGAATCAAAGTCTAAGTTTCCAGATCTGTAGTTTTATTGATTATATTTGTTCTTATAAAATAAATAGTCAAAAAGGTAATTTTCCTCAGTTGTTTCCCTTACGATCATCTTCTGCAACTGGATTTCACTGATTGCTTGTGATTCAAGGACATGACTGTGCAGGAAATTCATCACAGCAGGCTAACGGAATGAGGTACTTATTTATGTTCTAAAAACCCACAGGCTTCTTGGTAATATGTCTGCAGACCAGCTACAGGACAGTACCCACTTCTTAGAAAATATCAATGCCTGACTTCCAGTCAAAGCAAGAGAGCAGCATGATTTTTAGATTCACAATGCACTAAGAAAGGAATCCATTCCATTAGAAATATGCGAATAAAAAGAACCTTTGCATATGGAACCAATAAGATCAGACTAAAAGCTTGAGGTACTACACTCTAGTTTCAAAAGAAACTTCCAACTTTTATTTCAAACTATAACTATCTGAAAATGCAGTCCATGATCCTTTCAACTAAGCTGCCAAACAACTGCACAGATAAACTTCAAGTAAATTCTTCCAGTTTACAATAATACTTTGACTGCAGAATTATTCCTTTTCTTCCATGCTCGTTGTTAGCTGAACCTAAATAATGCAGGAAAAAACAAAAACATACAAGCAATGATGTATGAAAACTGGGTCTTATTATTACTAGTAATAATAATACAACCTAGCTTTTATACAGCACTTTTCTATCAGTAGCTCTCAAAGCACATTACAAAGATAGGTATCATCATTTTACAAATAGTTAAATTAAGGCACAAAGAGGTGAAGTGATTTACACTGCTGCTCAGTGGCAGAGGTGGGAATAGAACCCAGATCTCCTGAGTCCCAGTGCTGGACAATGCTATCTCCATGGCAAATAAAAGCCAAAAGGCAATTCTTTTTTCCAAGCACAACCATTTGATAACCTACTAAGGGACTGAATTGGGGTGGCTTAGAGCAATACAGTGAGCTGTTACCTTTTTCAAAGTGGCTGCACGTTAGGCCAGGTCTATACAAGAAAAATTTGCTGATATACTAAAGTACAGGATTTAGGAGTCAGAGTGGACAAGCAACTCATCATGAGCTTTCAATATGATAATGTGGCAAAAACAGCTAACTGAATTCTTGAATGTGTAAACAGGAGATAGTGCATAGGAGTAGGGAGGTGATTTTACCTCTGTATACATCATTGGTGAGACTGATCCTGGAATATTGCATACAGTTTTGGTGTCTACATTTTAAAAAGAATGTTGAAAATAGAAAGGGTGAAGAAGACAGTCACCAGAATGATATAAGGGCTGGAGAAAAGGCCTTACAATGAGAGCCTTCAAGAGCTCTATATGTTTAGTTTATCACAAAGAAGATCAAGAGGTGATTTCATTACAATGTCTATGTACCTTCATGGGGAGAAAATATCAAGTATTCCAGGACACTATAATCTAGCAGAGAAAGGCATAACAACAAGAACCAATAGCTGGAAGCTGAAGCCTGACAAATTCAAATTAGACACAAACTTTTAACCATGAGTAATTAACCACTTGAACAAACTACCAAAGGAAGTGGTGGATTCCCCATCACTTGATATCTTCAAATCAAAACTGGATGCCTTTCTATAAGACCCCCTTTAGTCAAATAATTCACTGGACTCAATACAGGGGTAACTGGATGAAATGTAATGGCCTGCAATATACCAGAGGTCAAACTAGCTGATCTCATGGTCTCATTGAGTTTAAGGCCAGAAGAACCTATGAAACCCAAACATAGACAGTTATACTGTCTATGGCTTATTTCTTTTGGGTAATTGGTATGAACTATAATGGTGATGAGTGATTTTGCTGGTAAAAGCTGTGTTTATCCCAGGATGGGTTTCTGGTGTAGCTATACCATCAAACCTTTTCTAGTGTAGGCTAGGGTTTGTGCTCCAAGCAGTATGCCCTTACGACTGCAAAGATACCATTCAAAACAAACTGAGTGTATATCTGTGCTCTCATCCCTTTAAAGTGATGTCTACCCAGGTCTGAAGAGAGCATGAAATGAACTCTGAGAGATTTTGTCTGAATGTGTTGTTAACTATGGAGCCAAGTCAATATTGATAACTATTTCATTGATGATAGAAGCATGAAGGAGAGGAAGAGAGATAAATCATATTACAAAGATCTGCACAATGAACGGCATCTCATTTTGATATCACGAAGAGTTGAGGGAAGCCTGGGAGAGGGCCACAAACAGATCCCTGGAACTAACCGGCACAACTATTTTATTATTAGTGAACTCCAAATTAAGTTGCTTAAAAGAAACATATGACACTAGACGTGCCGATAAAGGCTTAAACCATACTGGGTGAAATTAAGTCAAAAGGTTGGGGAGGTTATATTTCTTTTTTATTGTTATTTTTGAGGTGGGAGAAAGGGCAGTGAGAATGTGCAGGGAAAAAAACTTGTAGGAATTAACCTGACCACGGGGATTTAAATTTAGCTTAGGCATTCTTTTGAAACACATAGTAACCTTCCACTGTCACCAGCATAAACAAAATTAAATCAACACAATTCTCTTTTACAATACTGCAAGAAATGCAGATTATTGTGAATGCCGAAGCTGGATCAATTTTCATCTTAAAAGTGTGTTTACATAGCTTTTCCTAAAACATGCACATGGATGCATACACTTTAAAATGAGGGATACTTATTGAATTCACATAGTGGTAACATTTCTTCTCTCTGAATTTGGCCCATAATTTGTGAAGTGCCCTAATATCCTTCTGGATGAAAAATGCTACAGAAATTTAAGGAATCACTGAAGATTTACACATTATAAATGTATCTAATAAGACTCAATAAAATTTGCAAAAAGATTTAAAAAAAACTTGTAGATATACTTTGAGGAGGTAAAAAAAATCTAGAATGAACTGGGAAGGCTGCAAATAACTAAATGATTCTGTGGTTTTGCACTTCCTAATTAAAGTTACATAATACCGCATGTCAATGAAAAATATAAAAGGCAATGGATTGGTGGTGAACTGATTGTGGTTATTTAGAAAATAAATTAGATTGCTGGGCCCCCCTCCTTTTAAAATTTCTTCTTCCACTTTAATCTTTAACTCCCCACTTTCACACTGAGAATCTTGAGTGGGGGTGGGGGAGAGTAAAGAGAAGCTAGTACAATATCCATTCATATCAGATCCCTGCCTGAGGTAACCCTTTCTCCCATCCCAGCAAAGGCATCATATTGCACAAGGAGTAGGATTTTAAGAGGTTATGACAGCCGATATTTTAGATGCTGAGAACATATCTTTTGAGCAGCTGGCAGAGAAGTTTAATCTCTCAGCCAATCATTTTTATATCTACCTGTCCTACAGATTCAGTGCACTGCTGGGAAGTAATGTCAGAAATCTAGCCTTATTTCCTGCCTCCACAATTTTTATTACAAAAGCATTTATTTATGCTCGCCAGGATTATTTGGCTCCAAGTTATGAATGATGCTAGACAAAGTCCAAAGCGTTCACTTCAAGACAAGCGGAAGTCAAAATGAACATATTCTGAATCTTGAAAAGACACAGGGCCCAATCACATGAAACAATTCTAGGGCATACAAGGGCCAGAATTTTCAGAAGGGTTCAACTCTGCTCCCATTCAGGTACACAAATAAATGTCCAGAGTTTCAAGAGGGCTCAGCACCCAGCAGCTCCCATTCTTGTCAACAATATAGAGTCTGAAAGCCACAGTGGAAAATGGGAAGATGTTGTCCCCCACTTTCAGTGTAGGGGCGGGCACCAATATTTTCTTCACCCCACATTTTGGGTAGCTAAAGAGGAAAACAAGAAGAGGGAAACAAGGGGATTTGGGGGAGATGGTTACTTGGGAGGAGGTGCAGAAGGATAACCACTACTTTGGGGAAATGGAGAGGTTTGGGAGTCACTTTGGGAATGAGGAAACCTGGGGAGCAGGGAGAGGGAGACATATAGGGAGATGAGGAAAGTTTGAGCTGGGGACCTTTGTGACAGAAATAAGATCTGGGGGCGGGGGGAAAGAGGGAAGGAGATCCAACAGAGGCAGAGAGAAGGGGGATTTAGGAGATGTAGAGAGAAGACAAAGTATGGGGAACTGTAATGGGGTGGTCACCCGCTCCTGGCCTGAAAGGGTTAACAACAGCCCTGGGAGAGGACTGTGGCAGAGGAAAAGCTGGGCTGATTGGGGGAAGCAGCCTCAGCTGGGGGCCATGCCCCAATCAGGGCCCAGCTGGTCCCTATAAGAGGCCAGTGAAGCCAGGAGCCTAGAGACAATCTCTCTCTGCTTTGTACTCATTCGTGTCCAGTATATATCATCAATAGCAGTTATGCATTCACAGCTGTATCTATAGCAATTCAAGGCAGGTGTTACTTGATAATTCAGTCACTGGCTGTACAAGTTGCAATTTAAATAATAGTTGGAACTTAAAACCAAGCGTAGGAAGTCAAGTTATAGAAAATTACCACAACAAAAGGTTTTAGCAACCAGATATTAACATTTTAAAGCATTCCTATGTACTAAACAAGCTGTAATATTCACAATAGTATTCATAGGACAAGATCAGCTACTTATTTAAATGGAAATAACAGGAATAAGACAAAATAAGGGGAAGGAAAGGTACAGTACTTTTACTGTCCATGTAGTCCGTGTAGTCTTAAGGCTGCCACATCTTGTCATGGTCAGTGGAAAAAGGGAGGTATTACAACGGACAACTTGAAAACTCAAACTTTTACACCCAAATACTCATTTCATTTTAGCTGACCAAATACTTTTATCAACACACATTTTGTCAAAGAGTTGAAAAGTTACTAAATTTTTTTACAAGCAACAAGGCTAAACGCACTAGGCAGAAGCGGATATAGGGTGACCAGACAGCAAGTGTGAAAAATCGGGACGGGATGGGGGGTAATAGGCACCTATATAAGACAAAGCCCCAAATATCGGGACCATCCCTATAAAATTGGGACATCTGGTCACCCTAAGTGGATATGAAAGATAAGGGGTGCCTGCAAGGCATAGGAGTTGCTGGGATTCCATGGTGCTGGCACTGTACTTAGCTCGAGGGATCCATCAGTCACAACAGTCTCTTGTTAGAATATATTTCATATATCTGGAGCACCTCCCGGAGCCTTTACCTTTCCTGCCCCTTCTCTAGGTGTTGAAGTTAAAGAAAGCATTTTCTCGCTCTCTCTCTTCATCACTACCACTCCAGAGCATTCTGCCTGTTCAGGTGTCCCCACTACTCTACCTCTGCCCCAGTCTCATTGTTCTAGTTTGTCCTATTACAGCAGCCTCTCTCTGCTCACGTGATTCTTATCCAATTCACCGACATTCATAAGTTTGAAAATAGCAATTATGAAACTGACCTTATTTGTGTTGATAGTCTGTGGCTGCCTGGCAGAGCTATGAGCAGCAGTAGAGGCCCTGAAGCTTTCTGTCTGCAGCCTCAGGAAAACAACCCTACCATCAGTTATACTTATTTCATCATAAGGATGGCAGTGTCACCAATTTCAACCACTGGAAAATCATGAGTCTACCCCTGCCTTCCCTCTCCAAAAAAAAGTATCTATTTTTAAAAATCTAATTTTTAAGCCAGTTTTTGTGGTCAGTTTATCTTTTAATGTCGTAGCCTTTGGGGTTCATGCTTTCAAATTTTCAGTACACCTATGAGGGCTAAAGCTTACTTTTAAAAAGAAATGAAAGTGGACAACCTCAGTTTATCACATACTTTTAGGAGGTGGAGCTTTAAGAAAAGCATCAACACATGACAAAACTTGTAATAAAAGTCACAAGAGATGGCAACAGAGAGGACAATGTATTTTTGAAATGAAAGATTATTCTGCAAAAACTGACAGTAGTGTGAGAAAAAGAGGCTATACACAGAGTTTATTTTAAACTAGCCACTCTGAATAGGCAATTGGATATTTGCAAACCACTTTCTTTTGCAATAAGGTTTTGTACAAAAAAACCCCCCACAAACAAACAGAATGTTGGGCATTGATTACAGAGAGTGTAACTGAACATTAGTTAGAACCACTAGATACCCTTTTAGCTCTACATTGCATCAAACAAACCTTAGTTTATATGATTATTATATCTTTAAAAAGAACAGGAGTACTTGTGGCACCGTAGAGACTAACAAATTTATTAGAGCATAAGCTTTCATGGGCTACAACCCACTTCTTCGGATGCTTCTTCGAAAGCTTATGCTCTAATAAATTTGTTAGTCTCTACGGTGCCACAAGTACTCCTGTTCTTTTTGAGGATACAGACTAACACGGCTGCTACCCTGAAATATATCTTTAAAGTCAAGTATAAAAAGTAAAGAATCTTGTCCACAACATTTACACAGCATTATTTTAATTATCTCTAATTTTCTAAGATCATCCTTATACCCAATGTAGGCATTATCTGCTGGTATATATTTTATTGATCACCAGCACAAAAAACAGTCACATCACAAATCTTAAACATCCTCTCTGAGCTTTCTTGTTTAAGCTTAATTGGTCTTGAAGGTTTCCTATTGTCTCCAGATTTCAGTATAATTAAGGCTGCTTTTCAGGATAATTGAAAATAGCTAAATCTGCTGTACACTTTATCATCTTAAAGATCTCAACAAACAAAAGATTCAAATGGATTTAACATGAATTGTGTATCTCTGGGGCAGACAGCTGTCATTCAATTCAATGTCTCAAAAAACCCCATTCAAGCAACTCTGTTCTACTGTTTGATCAGCAACTGGAGCTGTTCAGTGTTCTTGGGACTTCATACAAAACCCATGTATTAGCCCTAACCGAATATAGCTTCAAACGCTCATGCTGGGCTTGGGATACCCCTTGTCCAGAGAACATTTCTTCTCAGTACTCTATCAGGAAAGGGTTACTGTGGTTGAAGTATAATTCTAAATACCCAAATGACCTCCGATACCTTGTAAATAGTCTGTATATACATAATCTCATTTTGGCTCCACTGAAAGAATGTTGTCTCTAATAAAGACACAATAAATGGCATGCGGCTGAAACACCAACACATTTTCTTCCAATCTCATTTCAAGAAGAGATCTCTGCTTCACCAAGCAGAGAAAGATGTTTTTCTCCTTGCACCAGACAGAAGCAAGTAGAAGCTTTCGTATATTTGTCTCATGACAACATTTCATCTTAATACAATCTGGTCACAGCAGCTACTGCAGAAAATTGCTCGCAGTTTGCTGGCACCATGGGAGACCATCATTACTGACAAGATTGAGAAACCCATCAATGACAGTTCAGGACTCAATCTAACTGTGCCATCCAATTGCTGTGCTTTTTTATTAGGGCTATTTTCTTGCATTTCTTTAATTCTTATTCATGTCCATTGGTCCTTGACTCACATTGAAATTCACTGCAATAAAGCCTTCAGCTCAACTGAATTCAATTTCAGAAGTCATCAAAATATAAGATTTATACAGTAATTTTTAGAAATCCTTTGGACTACCACCTGTTCAGGTTAGGACATGCACTTTGTATGTTTTGCTTCTACACGATTTCAGAGTTCACGCTCATCCACACAGAAATCATGCCCTGCAGCTTATTTGTGTCAGGTTAAGAAGGCTTAATTCACTTTCTCTATGAACGTTTGGCAGGAACAAGTTAGCTCCTCTCTTAACTTTGTTCACCAGATCTGTGCATGGTAGTAACCTTTTATTCTCAGAAAAATAAATCCAGCTGTACTGATTAGGATCATATATTCAACACTAGACTGAAAACCCTACGTAGAACACCTAGAATTCTGGATCCCAATCCAACCCCAATTGAAGTCAGTGGAAAGGCTCTCGTTGACTTTACTGGGAGCTGGACTGAGCCTTGGAAATAAAGACAAATTTCCAGCACGTAAAATATTCTAGTTAGGGCTGGTTTACACTGGGAACTTTCATCCATGTAGCTTAGGTATCAGGAGGTAGCCGTGTTAGTCTGTATCCACAAAAACAACAAGGAGTCTGGTGGCACCTTAAAGACTAACGCATTTATTTGGGCATCTGAAGAAGTGAGGTTTTTACCCACGAAAGCTTATGCCCAAATAAATCTGTTAGTCTTTAAGGTGCCACCGGACTCCTTGTTGTTCATCTCGTAGCTACATCTCTCGGGGGGGAGGGGGTGTGTGAAAAATCCACACTCCTGAGAGATGTAGCTATGCTGACTTACTCCCCGGTGTAGACAATGCTAGGTCATGGACCTAGCTGTTGCCTCTGGGAGAGATGGTTTACCTACACCAATGGGAGAACCGCTCCTGTCAGCATAGGTAGTGTCAACACTGAAGCACCACAACTGTAGCAGATTAAGTGTAGATGTAACGTTAGGCACAAGCCTCAGAATAAGCAGCTGGGCTCAAACTATACTGCAGCAGATGAGGCAGGGAATAGCCAAAAGGTTCTTCCAGGATACTCAAAGAACCATTTTACTGACCATTCCCAGAAGCCCACAGCTGGTTCCATCCAAAGTGAAGTCATTACACACGGATTCTATTATGGTCAGCATGTTAAGCTGTCATGTCAGCTATATAATCAGCGTGACTTTAACCAGTGCTAGAAAGACGCTCCTTTGTTTCATCATTACATTACATAAAACAAATGGAGAAGTGAGATAGATCCTAGTATGAAGCCAATATTAGCAAAAACATTGGCAACATACCAAGGATGAGCTGAACTCATGTAATCCAGAAAGAAGCAAATGAAAAGAGAGACTGCCTTTTTGTTTAACTGTACTCCATCTGCCTATATACATCTGTTGTCTCGTTTTATATTTAGATTGTAAGCCCCCTGGGGCAGGGACCATCCTTCTGTTCTGTGTGCGTACACAGCACCTAGTACAGTGGGGACCTGATTCATGAGTAGGCCGCCTAGGCACTACAGTAATACAAATAAATAAGAGACTTTAAATGAAAACAAGATGTTGCATTCTATGATATATGAACCCATTCTGAACCATCCATCAAGCCCACTCTTTAAAAAGACAAGTGACAAGATTTACATATTGTGTGAGTGCAAAATAATAAATAATGGCATATCCATTTCCTAAGGACAGTCAGGAAGTTGAACCAGCTATTTTAAAGCATTCATTTAAGTTGCCATGGAGAGAAAATTTAAATTTGCATGCTCCTCTCAGAACATAGCTTCCCCAACCACCACCAAGAACAAATAACTAAAACAACAAGAAGCCACTTCTGTGGACAAAAGGAAATTAGATACGCAAGTGTAAGAGAATGATTTAAAGAAATAAAACTTTTAACCTTTTTCTGTTCCTTTATATATCTCTGATACTAGTGGCCTACAAATTCAGCGCTATGAAAATAGTGAATTTTAGAAATTAAATTCAAGGTTATATCTTATACTTTCTTCTCCCCTATCTCTCCCTCTTTAACTAAATTATATAAGGTAATCTTCACCTGTGATGCAGAGGGTCACTACCAAGTCCTCTATACCACGGAAGCCACACCCAGCAGAGAAGCTGTGAGAGGACTGGGGGGGCCATGAAGGGCTATTTGTGCATCACTTCTGTACCATGGAAAGGGCCTCCATGCAAGGTATATTGGAAAGCTGCAGCAGGGTAGACTATGGGAGAAGCAATGATTCAGTGGCTACAACCCTCTGTGTAGGGATGCGCTCTGGCAGATCTCTCACCCCACAAGCTGGTGTAGCCGATCAGTGCCCTGACCCTGAATTAAGGGGGTGAATATCACCTCAATCACTCTAATCTCCCATGATGTGGAGAAAAAACTGGAACACATGACTGAAGCTTTCCTTAAAGCCTCAAAGACCAGACAGCCTATAAAGAGAAGCTGAAGTCTGTTATATTTTAAATCTCATGATTTCTTAGGCCTGATTGTTGAATGCTTGGTGTTGGTAATACTGGTAACTGCCACAGCCATAGGTATTCTGTTTTTGCCAAACCATTATGGATTTCTTCCACTCTTCTGTATAGCTAGGTGTGGATTTCAGCAACATGCAGTACGGGCATTTGCTTCCATTAGCGATGACTTTTGATTAAGCATAATATAGGATTTAGTCAGTTTTGAGAGATACCATGCAGTGAAAAGACAAAACTAAAATATATTTAACAAAGCTGGATTAATTTTTCAGTCAGATTCAGTTGCTTATGTGTTGTATCCTTCCCTACTCTCCTTCATCTGTCCATATGATTAGATTGTGAGCCCTTTAGGGCAGGGGAATGTCTCTTTTCTGTGGTTGTACAGCACCAAAACAATGCAGTCCTCATCTTGACTGGGGCCTCTGGACCAGAACATAAATATTTATTATTGTTAATATATTTAAATGTTGCCTTGCCTTATAATGCCTCCTGACTTTATTAAAGAGTTTTAAAACTTAATTCTCAATACTTATACTCTCCATGTAATGTTTTCAACATATTTAAAATTGATAAAGCAAATTTCACATTAGTTAGCATCTAATCAGATTCACTTCCTCTTAATCAGACGTTTTCAGGATATTGCAGTGTTTGGGTTGCATACTCTGCAGGGTATCAAAAATTAATTGCTTACACTGAAATGGTGGGAAAAAAATCATGAAAACAATTCTATTCATGTTTTTTTAAAAGCTTGGATTTGGGCCTAAATTATCAGTGTTCTTTTTAAAAAGGAACTCCAGTGTTTTCTTATCAAACATTTTAAAGGGAGATGATATATTTTTTTAAATGTCTATTTTTGTTTTAATTTGCCTCTAGTAACTATGATCAATGATCTTATCCCATGGAAACTGCTATTTTCCTACCAATTTTAGTATGCTGAATTTAAGCAAGTTTCAATATATATTTACATCTTCTATTTTTGTATTATATTTCCAGGGGTAGAGTCAGGAATTTATGACACAGGTAAACGTGCACCGTGATCTGGAACATGGTATGCCTCTGAGCAACCCCCTTTTTCTCTGCTTCTTCAGCCCAGCCCTCACAGAGGATCCCATCTCTCCCGACAAACTTTCCTCCCATCCTGCCTCAGCACTAGACCCATCTACTCTCCTAGGAAGTGTACAGTTCAGAGTGCAAGAGTGAAGGAGTTAAGATGAGGGTGTTGTCTCTTTTGTTCTTTATAAAACAAACATAATATGATGGAACCACACGGTCAGGGTGGGGTCCAAATAATCCCATTTACTAAATATACCCAACATTCAAGACCTAGCTATATACATAAACAGATGGTCAGGTTGGGTTCTGAGGACTTCTAAAACATAGAATGTGGTGAGAACTACAGAGGGCTTGAGAACTACTTCAAGGAGATATCCTATTCCTGAACACTATCAATAGGGACTAAAAATCAGAGGTACCAGCACCATTCAGGGATGGGTTCACAGGTTCTTTCTACTTCACCTAAGGTTTCTGGACACCACTTGACAGTGAAATCAAGAAATTCAAGTTCAAATCAAACTTATTTTTTTTAAATAATGAAACTTGCATAACAACTGTGTCTAAAGTCCTATGCGTTCCCCAGTGATTTCAGTACGGAATGAGCTTACTCTTGCACCAATTAGTCCTCCATGTTTTAGCCATGGTTGCAGCTAATTTCACTATCAGTAGCTCAAAACTGCAGATGCATTACATATTAGGCAAAAATATCCACACCGCCAATTCAGTTCACTGCAGTAATCAATATATTTACAAACTGATCAGGCAGCTTGTGACATATCTGTATATAAATTCTGTAAGTCTCTGCCATAATACAGAATTTAGGAAGAGGAATTAGAGCATGTTAAAGAGGGGGGTGTGTGTGTGTGTGTGTGTGTGTGTGTGCGCACACACAGAGAGAGATGTGTTGTATTCTTTCCCACTCTCCTTCATCTGTCCATATCATTAGATTGTGAGTCTCTCTCTCTCTCTCTGTGAGCCTATATATATATATATATATATATATATATATATAGAGAGAGAGAGAGAGAGAGAGAGAGCGCGCGCATCTAGATACATAGGGTGACCAGATGTCCTGTTTTTAAAGGAACAGTCCCGTTTTTTTGGGGACTTTTTCTTATATAGGCGCCTATTACACCCCACCCCTGTCCCGATTTTTCACAGTTGCTATCTGGTCACCCTCTATATATACTTTCACACACATACACTTTATATATCTATAAATCTATATTATATATCTGTTTTATATCTCTACATCTATGTTAGGGCTATCAAGTGATTAAAAAAAATAATTGTGATTAATTGGGCAATTAATCACACTGTTGAACAATAATAGAATACTATTTAAATATTTTTGGATTTTTTCTACATTTTTCAAATACATTGATTTCAATTACAACACAAAACAAAGTGTACAGTGCTCACTTTATATTTATTTTCGATTACAAATATTTGCATTGTAAAAAACAAAAGAAATAGTATGCACTAATGCAAGTGCTGTAGTGCAATCTCTTTATCATGAAAGTTGAACTTACAAAGGTAGAATTATGTTAAAAAAAAAAAAACAAAAAAAAAACAACTGCGTTCAAAAATAAAACAATGTAAAGCTTTACAGCCTGCAAGTCCACCCAGTTCTACTTCTTGTTCAGCCAATCACTTAGACAAACAAGGTTGTTTACATTTGCAGGAGATAATGCTGCCCTCCTCTTGTTTACAATGTCACCTGAAAGTGAGAACAGGTGTTCTCATGACATTGTTGTAGCCGGTGTCGCAAGATATTTACTTGTCAGATGCACTAAAGAGTCATATGTCCCTTCATGCTTCAACTACCATTCCAGTAGGGTTACCATATCTAACAAATAAAAAAAAGAGGACCCTCCACGGGCCCTGGCCCCGCCCATTTCCCCAGCCCCAGCCCTGCCCCAACTCCACCCCTTCCCTGCCCTAACTCCGTCCCCTCCTCCCTCCCACTCCCAGCCACACGGAAAGGGCTGCCCGAGCTTCATGGTTTGCCGGGCAGCCCCCAGACCCTGCGCCCCCGGCCGGCGCTTCCCCAGCGCAGCTGGAGCCCGGGAGGGGAAGCGCCCAGCCAGGGGCGCAGGATCTGGAGGCTGCCCGGCAAACCGTGAAGCTGGTAGCACTTGGGCTTCGGGCACCCCCCTTGCCTCCGGACCTTGCGCCCCCAGCCGGGCACTTCCCCTCCTGGGCTCCGGCTGCGCAGGGTCCGGAGGTATGGAGGCTGCCCAAAGCCCGTAGCGCTCGGCTCTTAAACAGAGCCGAGGAGGAGCAGAGCTGCCGCAGCCGGAAGCTCTGCTCCTCCTCTGACTCTTCGGCTCTGTTTAAGAGCTGAGCTGCCCCAGCGCTACTGGCTTCGGGCAGCCCCCATGCCTCTGGACCCTGCGCCGCCGGAGCCCAGGAGGGGAAGTGCCCGGCCGGCGGCTGGGGTCTGGAGGCAAGGGGGCTGCCTGAAGCCCATAGCGCTCGGGCAGCTCGGCTCTTAAACAGAGCCGAAGAGTCAGGGGAGGAGCAGAGCCACTGCGGGAGGGGAAGTGCCTGGCCGGCATTTTCCCAGACATGCTCAGCTTTTTGGCAATTCCCCCCGGACGGGGGTTTGAGTGCCGAAAAGCTGGACATGTCCGGGAAAAACTGGACGTATGGTAACCCTAATTACAGGGAACACGCATCCATGCTGATGACGGGTTCGGCTCAATTACAATCCAAAGCAGTGCGGACTGACGCATGTTCATTTTCATTACCTGAGTCAGATGTCACCAGGAGAAGGTTGATTTTCTTTTTTAGTGGTTCAGGTTCTGTAGTTTCCGCATTGAAGTGTTGCTCTTTTAAGGCTTCTGAAAGCATGCTCCACACCTCTTCCCTCTCAGATTTTGGAAGGCACTTCAGATTCTTAAAACTTGGATCGAGTGCTGTAGCTATCTTTAGAAATCTCAAATCTTGCATTTTGTGAAATCTGCAGTGAAGGTGTTCTTAAAATGAAGAACACGTGCTGGGTCATTGTCCGAGACTGATATAACGTGAAATATACGGTAGAAAGTGGGTAAAACAGAGCAGGGGACATACACTTCTCCCCAAGGAGTTCAGTCATAAATTTAGTTAACACATTATTTTTTAAATGAGCATCATCAGCATGGAAGCATGTCCTCTGGAATGGTGGCCGGGGGGATGCGAAGGGGGATACGAATGTTTAACATATCTGGCAGGTAAATACCTTGCAATGCTGGCTACAAAAGTGCCATGGAAATGCTTGTTCTCACTTTCTGGTGACATTGTAAATAAGAAGAGGGCAGCATTATCTCCTGTAAATGTAAACAAACTTGTTTGTCTTAGCGATTGGCTGAACAAGAAGTAGGACTGAGTGAACTTGTAGGTTCTGAAGTATATACATTGTTTTCTTTTTGAGTTCAGTTAGGTAACAAAAAAAAATCTACATTTGTAAATTGCACTTTCACGACAAAGATTGCACTACAATACTTGTATGAAAGGAATTGAAAAATACTATTTCTTTTATCATTTTTACAGTGCAAATACTTGTAATCAAAAATAATATACACTTTGATTTCAATTACAACACAGAATACAAGATATATGAAAATGTAGAAAAACACAAAATATTTAATACATTTCAATTGGTATTATTAACAGTGTGATTAAAACTGCAATAAATCGCAATTAATTTTTTTTAATCGCAATTACTTTTTTGAGTTAATTGTGTGAGTTAACTGTGATTAATCGACAGCCTTAATTTTGTGTGTGTGTGTGTGTGTGTGTGTGTCTAAAAAACAGCTAGGCAAACTCGATAAGCAGCTTAAGCTAAACCACATAAATTACTCATATAGAAGGTTAACAAAACATTGCACTAAATCAGGTAGTTATAGAGCAAATGCCAAGATTGTGTTGTTTCAGCACCTTCCCTATGGTGAAGATGAGAGGGGAATAAGCCCTTTTGATATGTTCTTCTTTACTATGTACACTTGCAGATGGTCAGAATAGCTGGCTTTCTGGTGTGTGCAGGTGTTTTATTCATAAACTACTATCACCTCATTCCTTCCAAGTCAAAAGTAAAATGCCTGAAGCAATACACAAGTGTCTACTGAAAAGCACTCCAGCCACACAAGACTGAATTCGTGAAAATGAAAAGCTAGCTAATTGGTGAAGTCATAAATTACTTCTGATTTATAGGCAAGTGATGACATCTGAGTTCATTCAGTGTTCAGGTGTTACTGGGGTCACAAGTTTACTCTTGTCAATTGCCTACAGAAACAGAATCACATGAATGTCACACGTCCTGCTTGAAGCTAATTTTTGCTTCTTTTGTAAATTGGGTAAACATCATAAACAATCAGATACAGCCATAAAATTAAAGGACTTGCATTAAAGACATTCAATTTATCTCTAGCTGTTCAACTAGGGAAAAAATCTGGTCTTTAAGGCCAATGTAATTAAAAACAGCTTAAAATCTATGGCTCTGCTAGGTGTTCTGACAGTGTGAAAAACATGTCTATTTAATACGATCAGACAAGTCCAACAAAAAGAATTTTGAATAGTGGTATGTACACACCAATCTGAAGCTCAGTTACTTGTTCTTCAGAAAAGTATTTTCAGTGAAACATAGGCTGCTAAATCACTGAAGCATGTTCAAAAGTTTTATCCCAAATCTCTAAGATGCGAGTCCTGGCTAGGGTCCAGATTCTGTAAACACTTTCTTATGGAAACAGTCCATTTGACATCTGTTCAACTACTTGCATGGTTAAGAGGAGCAGAATTAGGATACTGCTTTTTACTAAGCAGAGTTACTATGCGTTTCTGACTTGACATAGAAAAAGTATTCAGGGCAACTTTTCAGTTTTACATGACATGCATTTCTATTGCTGATCTGCTAAAAGACTTTATTTTATTTTTACTAAATGACTGAGAAAGTGCGATGGTGCATTTTATTTGCCCGTTCAGCCCTCATCAGGAAATGACCAACTGCTGAATCAGAAAGTTTTGTAAAAAGCTTCTCCATAAAGCCGTTCTATACTGGATTAATTCCATTCCACCTTTTTGTTCCTCTTGTTGAATTACTGGGCATGGATTTTTCAAACAAAGCCCTTGCTGCCTACTATTAATCCTTTTGGGTAAGCAAATCAGCAAGACTTTTAATCACTAGGATTGATACAAACACTACTAGTAAAGCATCAGATGCCATCTGCCAATTTCACAACTACCAGATCATGACTAAATGAAAGTACAAGATAAACAGCATGGTACGAAATGCCACAACTGAATTAAAACTCAGAGCCATGACAGGGGAGATGGATTACTGTTTTATTCTACTATAACCCATCGCATAGTTAGATCTGGACATACTATTCCTTTTATGGTATCATACACTTCAAACAGCAGGTCTAAGCATAAACATATTTCTGCATATTATAGGATCACAGAGCAGTAATGCAGAATCATTCAAATACACCTTTCAAATTATGCTCATTCCCACATTGTCTTGTTTCCTCATTGTCAACAAATTTACCATCTCTAGTTAGCAAAGGCATCCAGAGTGGGAAACAGCATTTTAAAGTGAGGCACAAGTCTTTTGAGTCTTCATGCACAGATTCTGTAATTTATGTCTGTCTCTCTCTCTCTCTCTCACAGACAGACAGACACACACACACAAAGCAATTTGATACAATATGAATCCCTGCAACATGGCGACAGGCCAGTCTCACAAAGGACCAACCACCAAAACCAAATGCATCAAAAAACTGATAATGCTCTCCACTAAACACAGGGGAAATATATAGATGTGAAAAAGAATATTCTTTGCTCCAGCCCACCCCATCTGTAACATGACTGGCATTTTTTCCTTTTAATTTTTACTAGGGCTGTTAATCGCACGATAAAAGTATTAATCATGATTAATCAGGTGATTAAAAATAATCATGATTAATTATGATTAATAATAGAATACCATTTATTTAAATATTTTTGGAGGTTTTCTACATTTTCAAATATATTGCTTTCAATTACAACACAGATGTACAGTGCTCACTTTATATTTATTTTTATTACAAATATTTGCATTGTAAAAAAACAAAAGAAATAGTATTTTTCAATTCACCTAATACAAGTGCTGTAGTGGAATCTCTTTATCATGAAAGTTGAACTTACAAATATAGAATTATATAAAAAAAATAATTGCTTTCAAAAATAAAACAATGTAAAACTTTGGAGCCTACAAGTCCAATCACTCCTACTTCTTGTTCAGTCAATTGCTCAGACAAACAAGTTGTTTACATTTGCAGGAGATAATGCTGCCTGGTTCTTGTTTACAATGTCACCTGAAAGTGAGAAAAGGCGTTCGCATGGCACTGTGGTAGCGAGTGTTGCAAGATATTTATGTGCCAGATGTGCTAAAGATTCATATGTCCCTTCATGCTTCAACCACCATTCCAGAAGACATGCGTCCATGCTGATGATGGGTTCTACTCAACAACAATCCAAAGCAGTGCGGACCAACACATGTTCACTTTCACCATCTGAGTCAGATGCCACCAGCAGAAGGTTGATTTTCTTTTTTGGTGGTTCGGGTTTTCTGTAGTTTCTGCATCAGAGTGTTGCTCTTTTAATATTTCTAAAAGCATGCTCACCTCATCCCCTCAGATTTTGGAAGGCACTTCAGATTTTTAAACCTAGGGTCGAGTGATATAGCATTCTTTAAAAATCTCACATTGGTACCTGCTTTGCAAATTATCAAATCTGCAGTGAACATGTTCTTAAAATAAACAGCATGCTGGGTCATCACACAAGACTGCTATGACATGAAATATATGGCAGAATGCATGTAAAACAGAACAGGAGACATATAATTCTCCCTCCCAAGGAGTTCAGTCACAAATTTAATTAACACATTATTTTTTTAACGAGCATCATCACATGGAAGCATGTTCTCTGGAATGGTGGCCGAAGCATGAAGGGGCATACAAATGGTTAGCATATCTGCTGCGTAAATACCTTTCAATGCTGGCTACAAAAGTGCCATGTGAACGCCTGTTCTCACTTTCAAGTGACACTGTAAATAAGAAGTGGGCAGCATTATCTCCCGTAAATGTAAACAAACTTGTGTCTCCTAGTGATTGGCTGAACAAGAAATAGGACTGAGAGAAATTTGTAGGCTCTAAAGTTTTACATTGTTTTGTTTTTGAGTGCAGTTATGTAACAAAAAAAAAAAATCTACATTTGTAAGTTGCACTTTCATGATGAAAAGATTATACTACAGAACGTGTACGCAGTGAATCGAAAAATACTATTTATTTTATCTTTTTACAGTGCAAATATTTGTAATAATAATGATATAAAGTGAGCACTGTACTATTTGTATTCTGCATTGTCACTGAAATCAATATATTTGAATACGTAGAAAAACATCTAAAATATTTTTAAAAATTCAATTTGATATTCTATTATTTAATAGTGCGATTAAAACTGATTAATCGTGATTAATTTTTTTAATCGCAATTATTTTTTTTAGTTAATTGCGTGAGTTAACTGTGATTAATTGACAGCCATAATTTTTACAAATATCAAGCCCTCCTATAGAAAATAATGAAAAAACCCCCAATAACTATTGTGTTTTATACCTGTGGGCTACTGGGGATACTATGTTGACGCCTAAACACATGAGAAAGTTAACATGTCTCAGCATAGTCACAAGTCATAAGAATCAATGTCCACTTCATGCAGAACAAGGACGACATCTGGGGAGAACTGGTTTTGGAGCACAGACGAAAAGCAACAGGAAATAGTGCTCTGTAACTGCTCCTGAGCCTTTGTCTGAATCAAACAAAATTAAAGATACTCACCTTGATCTTTCCTAGTTTAAGATCAAAGACCAACCTACAGAGAGCTATCTATTTAATAGTCACAATGAAAAAAGTGAACAGGTTAAGCTTTCCAAAATTCTTAAGTACCTAAAGCCCCTTTTGAAACTAGGACTTGGATGTTTTGAAAACTGTGTCCAAAATCTATTACTAAAGTGGTAGGGTTAACTCCAATTAGAGTTTTGGGCAAGTGAAGGTGTAAAGGGGAATCTCACTGCAAATGCAACCCTACAAGCTAGGACACAGCATTGCAGGGGTTCTTCTATTCTAGCATTCCCTACTCTCTGCCATTCTGATTTTGCAGTGGCCTGCAGCTTCCATGACTCAGGCCTTCAGCCAGTTCACTTTTCCCATTCAGTTCCCTTCCAGGGTAACAAAAGTCCAACTAAGAGTCCAAACAAACAAAAGGGTTCTTCTGTTCGGTTTGCCTTCTGGGCTCAATTCACAGACCCTTCTGGGCTACCTTTACATCCTTTCCTGCTCCGTTATGGAGCACTGACTCCCAAGCTTCTTCCCTGGGGTCCTTCATGCGGTCTCTCATTCACTGGAGTTCCCTGCTTCCTGCAGACCCTCCCACAGCACCTTCCACAGGTACAGAGGCAGATTAAGGCCCTGGGCCAGAGCAAGTGGGAGAGGCTCCACTCCACCCCTCCCGCCTGGGTTCCCACACCTGTTATGCCCCTTCTGCCTGTGGCCACACCCATGGCCCCACCCCATTCCACCCTCCCCCATAACCCTGCCCCTGTTTCACCCATGGTCCCGTCCCATTCTGCCCCCCTCGTGGCTCCTCCCCCTGTTCGCTGTTTTCTGTCCCCCACCGCACTGCGGCCCCAAGACTTGAGTAACTCTGTCCCCTTGGCCATGGCGCTGGAGCCACAGCAGGGAGTGAGAGCTCCTCCAGTCCTGGGGGAGCAGTGGGTGGCTCCATAAGGTTGCCAACTTTCTAATCGCACAAAACCAAACACCCCTGCCCTGCCCCTTGCCCTGCCTCTTCCCTGAGGCCCTGCCCCATCCCTGAGGCCCCAACCCTGCCCTGCAACTTTTCAGAGGCCCTACCCCCACTTGCTCCATCCACCCTCCCTCCGTTGCTTGCTTTCCTCAACCCTCACTCACTTTCACTGGGCTGAGGCAGGGGGTTGGGGTGCAGGAGGTGGCTCCAGGCTGGGGCAGGGGGTTAGGGCTTGTGTGTGAGCTCCGGGATGGGGCAGGGGATGAGGGGTTTGGGGTACAGGAGGGGGCTCTGGGCTGTGGCCGAGGGGTTCAGAGTGCGGGAGGGGGTGCAGGAACTGGCTAGGGGTGTGGGCTCTGGGGTAGGGCTGGGGATGAGGGATTTGGGGTGCAGGAGGTGGCTCTGGGCTGGGGCAGTGGGTTTGGGTGTGGGAGGGGCTGAGGGGTGCGGGGTCTTGGTGGTGCTTACCAAAGGTCCCAGGAAGCAGCCACCAGGTCCCCTAGGCACATGGTGGCCAGGGACTCTCTGTGCACTGCCCTCGCACTCACAGGCGCTGCCGCCACAGCTCCCTTTGGTCACTGTTTCCGGCCAATGGGAGCTCCGGAGCCAGCACTAGGGGCAGGGGCAGTACGCGGAGCCTCCTGGGCCACCCAGGCACCTAGGGGCTGCAAGGACCCAGCGGCCACTTCTGGAAGCCGCGCAGCTAGGGCAGGCCCCCGCTGCGCCACCGACCGGACTTTTAATGACCCAGTCAGCAGTGCCGACTGGATCCGCCAGGGTCCCTTTTCAACCAGGCATTCTGGTCGAAAACTGGACACCTTGCAACCATAGGGCTCCAGGTGCTGGGGCTTCCTCTGCCCACCCTGCAGTTTCTGCCAGGGCTTAGGGCTTCTGCCACCCTGCAGCAGATTTCTGCTGGGGTACCCATTTTTCTGGGGGCCCCCAATTGTCTGGGGCCCCTGGGCATGGGCTCTGTGGACCCATTGGATAATACACCACTGAGGGGCATCTAAACTGCTTCTTGTAGTTCAGCCCTCTGAGTTCTTTTGGCCCTTTTTATAAGGCCCAGGTGCTCATCCAGACATCACCTAACTGCAGTAATCCCACCCACTCAGGCTGAGAGACAGTTAATTATGGCACAGGTGGGGCAAGTCTCATTTTCCCTTAAAGGGGGCAGTTTTTCTGCCACAGAAGGGAGATGGTTAACTAGGAGTTAGGATTGCCACAATGACACCCATGGTGACTGACTGTCAGGGAAAGGGAATAATACTAGGTATCTAACAAAACAATTCAAATTTTCATGTGATGAGAAGTAACCAGATTTAGGTTAGATGTGTGGCAGAATACAGACACAGAATCATAGAAATGTATGCCTGGAAGGGACTTCCAGAGATCATCTAATCCATCCACCCTACCCTAAGGCAAGTCCAAGTAAACTTAGATGATCTCTGACAGGTATGTATCTAACCTGTTCATAAAAACCTCCAAAGACAGGTAACAGAGGGGTAGCCGTGTTAGACTGAATCTGTAAAAAGCAACAGAGGGTCCTGTGGCACCTTTAAGACTAACAGAAGTATTGGAGCATAAGCTTTCATGGGTGAATGCCCACTGCATCAGACGCAAGTCAGGGACATCCTCATTTTAAACAGCATGCCATCAGTTCTTAAGCAAAGCATTTTGCATTGACTGTGACAGGAGTTCTGTGCACAGAAACTGAACTAAATAAAAGGAATGTAAACATCCTTACGCAGGTATGTGGCATATGTATTTCCTTTTCCATCAATTTTCCCTGCACATCAGACATCTTTGGACCAATCTGAATTAATTCAACTCAGTGGGGCCGGATGCTATTCACCCAAGGGTACTGAAGAAATTACCTAAGGAAATCTCAGAGCCACTGGCAATAATATTTGCAACTCATGGATGACAGGAGAGGTCCCGGAAGATTGTAAAAGGGCTAGTGTAGTGTTCATCTTTATAAAAGGGGTAAAGGACGAGGGGGGAATTATAGACTAGTCAGCCTGACTTTGATACCTGGGATGCTACTAGAGCAATGTATAAAACATTCACTTTGAGAATACCTGGAGGATGAAGGGGTAACCACTAGCAGACAGCATGGATTTACAAAAACAAATTATGCCAAACCAGCTTGATTTCCTTCTTTGACAGGGTTACTGCTTTGGTGGATATGAGGAATGCAGTGGACATAATACACCTGGACTTCAGCAAGGCTTTTGACACACAGTCCCTCATGACATTCTGATAAGTAAGCTGGAGAAATGTAGACTTGGCAGAACTACCCTTAAGTGGATTCATAATTGGTTAAACAACTACAAACAAAGAGTAACTATTAATGGGATGATGTCAAATTGGAGGGAGATCTCAAGTAGGGTACCACAGGGATCTGTTCTGGGTATGGTGTCATTTAACATCTTTATAAATTATCTGGATGTGGGAATAGAGAGCGTACTGATCAAATTTTAGCTGACACACAGCTGGGGGTGGGGTGCGGGGGTGGATTGCCAACACTTTGGAGGACAGAGCTAAAATTCAGAAGGATCTTGAGGAAATCGGAGAACTGGGCTATAGACAACAAAATGAAATTCGAGAAAGACAAATGTAATCTGCTACACTTAGCAGAAAAAAACCCACAAAAATGCACAAATACAGAACGAGGGATAACTGGTTTAGCAGTAGCACTGCTGAGAAGGATCTGGGAGTTGTGGTGGATCACAACCTCAACATGAGTCACCAATGTTTTCAAATATGCCTAAAGTCAGGCATCCAAGTAAGTGGCCTAATTTTCAGAATTGCTAAGCAATTAATTTCAATCAGAACTCTTAGTGATCAGCACCTCTAGCAATCAGGCACCTAACTTTAGGCACCTAAATTTGAAATTATTGGCTTTAAGTATCCTATTGCCAAATACTAGAAATCCCATATCTCTTTTTTTCAGG
Source organism: Trachemys scripta elegans (assembly GCF_013100865.1). Taxonomy (NCBI): domain Eukaryota; kingdom Metazoa; phylum Chordata; order Testudines; family Emydidae; genus Trachemys; species Trachemys scripta. The sequence goes on from NC_048300.1 coordinate 95,795,578, forward strand.
TCTCAAGTAAATTAAATTGATTCTCTCATTCTAGTTCTTAAATTACATTCATCTACAGAGCACATGCAAAAACTACTACAATACAAATTGGCAGTCTCCACTCAAGAGCTGTTTAGTACTGTAAAGGACTAATTGCATAGCTGCCCCAAAAGCAGGTTACACCTTTCATTTTATTTTATTTTTGCACAACTGTGCCTGGCTCTAACAAACTGAAGCAAATCAATCAAGTTGGGAAGTGATTAATAGATGCTGACTTCCTTATACGTGCTGCAGGCATGTCTACATTGTAAGGGCAACCAGTCTTTTTATTTTCATATCATTTACTACTTATTTTGTTCATTTTAGTTATTGTTTACTTGAGCAATAACTGATGGAGCACAGGGCATTGCCTGGGAATTAATGACCCTTGGGTGAGCAGAGATTACTTCCAAGCATTAATCCCATGATTTGATAGGAAATGCCCTTGCTGAGATCATCATTGCTATTTTTACTGCTAACATAAAAAGATCTTTTAAAAATATTTGTGCTAGTTATGATTTTGACTGTTGCAACTCCTTCTAAAAGCCTTTGAAAGATCCTCCCTGTTGTGCAGGATCTTTCTGAAGACCTCAAGCTCTGTATGCTGGCCATTCACTCTGGCACATTCAGTCAAGGTTATGATTTTTAATGTTTTGCTGGTGGAAAAATGCCTGCAGCTTTTAGCATCTAAGGGGAATACAGTTTGTGCTAAATAAGGTCAGCACGCCCATATTTGGACAAAGGCCTCAGCACATCCATGCAAGATGAGGCTGCTATTTGGCTGCGTATAACTGGCTTAAGCTGTTTTTTTCAACTAATGACACTTGAAGATAATTGCAAGCCAGTACTTTAAAAAACAAAACAAAACAGATTCCTGTGTCAAACGTTTTAGACAAGTAAAAATACAAAATACAAAATTTAAGTGTTCCCTTCAAAGCTTCCAGAAATATTCCCAAATTCTTTAATATGTTTTGTCTTTGCAAAATCTCTCTCAATGCATTTTGCAAACTAAACTTTGCAATACATGGAAAGTTATAATCCTGCAGACATTTGAAGCACTGGTTCCCTTTTTCCCTTCGCTAGACACTGCGGTTGGAGAGCCAAGGAAGGGCTCCTGAGGCACTAAATCCTCTGCACTTCTCTCAGCAATGGTGCCCCATGGGGCAGAAGGCCTATCAACCACATGCAGGTGGCAGAGCTAGCTTTCATGAGGAAGGGACTTCCCCCCCACCCCTGCAGGGAGATGGAGTTCTAGAGACAGACTTTCACACCTCTCTTCTTTGCTCAGAGATCAAGAATAGCACCAAACATGGTGTGTCAGCCACTCCCTGCCACCTCTGGAGCCCGAGGAAAAATGAGCATGTATAGGCTGCTGTCCTTTTTCTTTTCCTTACCTCTCACTTGTCATGTGCATCCTCTATTTCTGATGGCAGTCATTTTTGCAAACACTTCAGAGGGGCTATTTGGTATGTTATCTTTTTGTGTTATCATGCTTGTGCTACCTCATCATCAGCCTTTCTCACTCTTTATCGCTTTTTCCCCACCCAGTTTCAACTTCTTCCATGTCCCTATTACTCTTCCATATCCCACCACCACAGCCCCTCTCTATCTATTGTGACAGGGTCAGGCCAGCTGGCTACAAGAGAGTGGTCTTGTAGAACATTAGTTCCAGGTTAAGCAGGTCCCTTTTCCCTGAGTAAGATAACAGGGACTGTTCCAGAACACTCAGGAACTTTCTAGGACTAAGGCAGGCAGGCAGGCTAATTAGGACTCCTGTAGCCAATTGGGAAGCTGCTAGAATTAATTAAGGCTAATCAGGACACCTGGTTTAAAAAGGCTCTCACTCCAGTTAGTGAGGTGTGTGTAAGGAGCTGGGACTGAGGAGTACAAGCATTAACAGACACCAGAAGGAAGGTACTGTGGTGAGGACAAAGAAGGTTTTGGGAGGAGGCCATGGGGAAGTAGCCCAGGGAATTGTAGCTATCGTGCAGCTGTTCCAGAAGGCACTCTAGATAGCTGCAGTCCACAGGGCCCTGTGCTGGAACCTGGGGTAGAGGGCAGGCCTGGGTTCCCCCAAACCTCCCAACTCCTGATCCAACACAGGAGGTTCCACCAGAGAGGAAGGTCTCTGGGCTGTTCCCTGACCCACATAGTAGATCAGCAGAAACTGTGGGGATTGTTCTTACTCTTTTTTTCCCCCATACTAGCCAGTGATGAGGTTATCTGAGGGAACAGCAGATTTGAGCCATGAAAGTGGCCAAATTGAGGGCTACTGTGAATCTCTGAGGCAAGCAAAATCCACCAATAAGCGCAGGACCCACCAAGGTAGAGAAGGAACTTTATCACAGCATATAAGGTACTTATATGGTCCCCAGTACTATAGTATTGGAGTGTCACAAACTTTAATGTATTTATTGTCACTAAACTCCTGTGAAATAGGGAAGCTTATTATGCCATTTTAGGGATGGGGAACTGAGGCACAGAGAGGCTAAGTGACTTGCCAAGATCACAGGAGCACTCAATAGAGAAGAGAATTGAAGCCAGGTCTGTGAAGCCCCAGGCTAGCACCTAATCACTTGACCATCCTCCTCCCTTTATGCTTTTATTGTCTTCTGAGTCTTGTGCCCATTTCTTCCCACTATTCATATTTATGATTAAAAGAAACATCTCATTTTGGAATTAATATTTTATATATAGAGAAAGAGACATGAGCTGTACAACTATGCTATCTTATGATCTTGCATTTATAACCCTTCTCCAAATATCCCCTGGTCCTTGGTTTTCTCATGATTTTCCATAGACTATAAGCTCTTTGGCCAAGAACTAAGGTCAGTCTCACTCTCTCATAACAGGGGTTCTGTGAATCCTAAATGATAACCATTTTGCAGATGGACAAAACTAGACAAAGATACTGAGTACAGCAGGAAACAGAATGTAGGAGTCCCGGCTCAAAGTGCCCTGCTTTAAACTACTACACACCACATTTATCAACAGAAACCATCAGTACAAGGGACAGGGTGACAGTGAGCGTATGAATAACCATTCTTGTGACTTTCACTCACTTCCAGAACAGAGCTAGCCTCAAGGCCTCACAAAGCAGAAATTCAGAGGAACTAGAAAATGTTACTCCTTTGCCTCTAAAAGATTCTTTAGAATACATCTCACTAATCCTCCCTAAAATCCTCAGGCTACCCTTGTGCATTGTGGTGTGATTATGGTAATCAGGAATTGGTGACATTTTGGAAGAGAGGAGCAAATTTTTTTTCACAGGCCCACCAAAAAATGGTAATGCTCACTTAAGTTCATCTTGAGTCACTTTGTAAGCAGAGTGGACATGTGAGTTTCAATCCCTTTGTGATACCTACATATGTCTAACAGTTGGTGACTACATGGCACATCAGCTATCAGAAAGTATGTAATTGGTAGCAATTACATTGAGGAAAGATTCCTTAAGAATAAACTTGACAGGTTTACTAGAGTAAAGTGTATTTCACAGGAGCACTGTAAACTGCAGCATTCATCATTGACCGAGATTCACTCTCCATTTTTGTAGCAGGCACATTTTAAAAACACAAGCAATGCATTTCAGTAGCACAGGTACATCCCTTGTAACATACCTAAACAAAGGTCATTGCTACTGAGTCAGATTATTTGTGATTTACTTGCAAGGGACTGGATACTACTAAGTAATTAATTTAAAATAATATGTGCATTTTAATAATCTCATTCCCTGTAGTGAACCACTAACAGTAGTGGGATTTACAATCAATGTCTTTTAAATCTCAAGAGAGTGCACTTCCTTTTACTGGTGATTACTACTTAATAAAGCCACAATGGTTCTGGAAGGATGAATACATCCTTGACTATAAAACCTTCTGAAGTATGAATTACCATTGTCACAAATTTTAAAATACATTTCTCCACAGTGATTGTGAATAAACTTGAGAAGGGTCCATTTTATTTTATGATGGATTATTTCACTATTGCACTAAGGAAGTACAGGGAAAAATAGTTACCAGACCAATGTCCTCACCGTCAACTATTTATTAGAGACTAAAGGGTAGCCCTATAGCCTAATACAAATAGATACTCATTGCATTTTAACCCTTAAATGCCCACTGAAAACACAGATTTTGTACAACAAATGGAAACTCAGTGACCATATCCCTTTCTATGTTCATTCCATTTTATGTTGCACTCCTTTGTATTTAGACTGTAAGCTCTTTGGGACAGGTATTTGTCATCTATTTGGCCCATTCCCCATATTCTACCACATTATACAAACAATAATAAATCTAGCCACGTATGAGCTGTGAATAAAGACCACCGGTTCATATATTCAGTAATACTTTGTATATACTTCCCTCCTAATAGCTCCTTTCATCTTTTTCCTCACTTGCACAGACACCTAACTAATGTACGTATTATAAAAAACATGTGAAGTATGTGTCACAATTTGGCCTTATACTCCTGTCTGGATAGACCTTGGTCTGTTGTATATGGATCCAATTGCTGCATCACACATGCTTCTAAACTCCTTGGATCTGGGTAGTGACTGGTTCCTAGTTGTGGGTCTCTCAGGCGCACTTCCCAGTACAGACCCCGTATCTAACACCATTCCTTGGCAGTGGGGGACCCCACAGTTCAGCTACCTTTAACCTCAAAACCAGTACTTCAGCCTCTGCCCCCAAACCCCAGTTGCTTATATACACTTCTCAGAGTTCCGCCCCTCTGTGGAAGCTTAGTACTTTTTGTTAAACCCCTTCAGGAACAACGTGACACACAAGCAAGGCATACAGGGTTAGGAAAGGAATTTCCTAATGACTGATGCTTTACTCTTAACAACACTCTAAAGAGTTACAGATCTTTGAAAAGCAACAAACAGTCCTGAATACAGCCCCCAAGTCTGATCTCACCCCTCCTGTATGTTCTTCCTTTGACCAGTGCCACAAGGCTAGGCAGCCATTCCAGCCTCTATTAGCTTGGTCTTGCAAAGTGATTGCCCCTTTCTTAAAAAAATATTCCTCTTCTAATACAGTCTGTCTCCTTTTTTGCCCAGGTACTTTCACAGTCTATTTCCTGCTTTGAGACACACGCAGCATGGCTCAGCTGTGAATGGAGTGGTGTGGTATGGCCAGCTGGGACCACACACTCTACCCTGCCCTGCTGCCTCCACCTGCCAAGCCCCCAGAGCCCTGCGTTGGGGCCGAGTGAGAGGTGGCAGTGGATCAGAGGAGGATGGGGGCTGCCCCACCACCTGGCTGCAGGCAGGGGGTCCAGAGGGCTGTGCAGGTGGACCCAGTCTCCTTGGGGCCTCTGGGGGTGGAGGAAGAGGCAGGGCAGGTTTGTGAATGGCAGAAGCATGGAATCTGTTAGCAGTGCCCCAGCCATGCTGCTCTATTGGCTCCAGCTCCTGCTGCTCCGAGCCTGTCCATGCAACCTGGCCTGAATCCAACAAGACCCAACTACAACTCAACACACTCAGCCCATGGTGGACTGTGGTCAAGTCGGGTTCAGCTTGAGCTTTAAAATTAGAGCCAAGCAGACCTCTAACTCCGGTGGTCAGTGGAGATAACGCTGGGCACACGGTGCTAGCTGAATCCCCTTCCTCCACCTTTGTCTTCAATGAGACAAAGAGTCTAGATACTTGGCAACAAACAGGAGCCATCCCTAGATGCCTTTACTAAGAGATACTATATATTGGGAAGCCTAGCGTGAGCTGGGCTGTGATCAGGGAAAGTCCTATGAAGGTGGACTGCCATTTAAAAATGCTCTGCCCATTTCCCATCTCCCTCCCCCTACCCCCACCATTATACTAGTAAATAAACTTTTCAAATCTTCTTGCAGGCTTCTAATTTTTCAGTTCAATTTAGCACTGTACTTTTGCCTCCAAGAAATTAGACACACAGTGGCTGCCAGCAACGTAGGAGTTTTTCCCAGTACTGTAATCCCCTAGTCATTCCAAAGATACTGGATTTTATTTGAAAGCATATGCAAATGCTAAAATGGAAATTAGCACACAACACCATTCAAAATTTAAATATTATAAAATAGTATTTTAACTGTAAATTAGGCTGATACATACACAAGGGTTTCTGTTCAAAAATACTTTGAGGTAAAAAGAACAAGCTTTTCACACTGCAAGCAAAGACTTACATCCAGCCTCTCCTCTACTGAAAAAAAAATATGGATTTTAGTTATAAATGCTTAGACTTGGAAGCTAGTTTTGAGGCTGAATTCCTGTTTTGCTCTGCCTGAAGCCATACCTATCACTGGAGCAATTTGCAGTCTAGACTGTAAAACTCAATAGTAGGCCTGGATAAATGGCCCAAAATTAATACAGTGGCTTATATTTTCCTAACAGAAAGAACCTTTCCATACAGGCATGATGTAGATTTCATTGACAGATTTTTTACACATAGACACACACCAACACACACAGAACAAGCAAATTTAAACAAGGAAACTTGACAGTTACAGTTTCCCTGGAGGCAAATACCTCCAAGGAGACATGGGTTGAAGAACTGAAGCTATAACAATCTGTGCAAAGTAAGCAACAGTAAAATGAATGATGCAGTCAAACCAACAAGCATATTAAGAGTAGGAGATGAAGTCCATTCTCAACATCAGAAGCAATCAGTAAAAAATGGGAAGACAGATCTTACATGACTGAATTGCCCTATGTACATCATGTTAAAGCAGAAGAAACTGAAGATATCTGTAGCCTTCATATCACACAATTCTATTCTCTCTGAAACACAGTTCAGAACACAGTACCTAATAGTTAGAATATAGGGAAAGCGGGCAAGGGAGTAGAGGAAAAAAGTGCCATTTCAATAATTTACTTGGTCTGGTTACTACACGACAAGGCATAATGACTTCTATAAATTATGGAAACTTTACCCTTGTAGTAATGATTTGGTAATAAGTCCAAATGCATTGGGGCATGATATAACATCAAAACATTGTAGTCAGTGTTAACTGTTATCATCTGGTCCAGAAATTATTACAGTAAATAACATCTGGTGCAAACAATTAACAATCTGCATTTCAGCTGTAAAATGACAAGCCTTTTCAGGCAGATTAGATGCAGCTTGTACAACATTTATAAACTACCCTGAACCAAAGAGTTTTAGAGTCAGAGTAGAAGCTTTTTGATATTCAGAATGTGTGCTGGGGGGCATTGGTCTGGTTTGGGCTTTTTCTGGTTTGTAGAGTGTGTTGTACTTCATTTGCTTTGCAATATGACTCAGTTTGGTTCCAGGATATGGATAATATAGACAGGCTGGGAACTGGATTTACATTAGATGATTTTCTGCTTCAGCCAGCAAAGATTAGTCCAGAAGTAAGACCCTGGTTACCAGGATTTATTTTTTTAAAGACTATATGCTCCCTACCTATAATCATACCATAGTAGATTTATTTCACTATAAAATATCCTTGCCGAATGGGTCTTCAGAGAAAGGCTTATGGGTCAGTATGTCACAAAAGTGTTCACCACTGCCACCCCCTCCACCCCACCACCTCTAAAGGCAATTTACTTTTAAAAAGTAAACATCTGATATATTTTCTTTCCAGTTCTTCTAGAACTCAAGTAGAAATCCCTTTTAATTTCCGTACTTCCTTTTGTGGAGGACCAAACCAGTAGAGTTAGTGGTTTTACTTAAGGATCACAGGGTTTTTCCCAATGAGACTAAAATTATAGCGGTCACATTGTACAAGTAAGGTAGAATTAGCTTCCTTATCTCCAAACATGACAGAGCTCCCTATAGACAAATCATCTTTGAAGCCCGATTTCCCCAATACATTTATTGAAATCAACCCTTTTAAAAACTGTGCTGCTGTTGATCTGAACACTTCATAATTGCAAAGTAACCAAAGTCACAGTTCTAGCCTGCTGTGCTTCACTAAAGCACCATCGTAAATAAAAATGAGAACGGCAGTAACAAGAAAAAAAATCTACAGCCAGTTCCCCTGCCTGTCGTTAGTTTAAGAAACTACTGTCTAGGGGAACACTGATTAGAGACCCATTAAACTGTTACTGTATTTCAACAAGTTTCACTATAATCTAGGTTTTTACTGTTTATTTTTAGGCCCCTTGTCTCTAATAACTCCCAGCCACAGAAACTACTCTTTACATACAACCACCCCCATTTCTCTCACACATACAAACACAAACGCACACAGATTGGATGCTTTCATGACTCTAGCACTCTGCACCTTGAGTCAATGATTAGGTCACATGGCTATTCTTAGAACACTACTCATGGTGCTTCAATCAGTAGAAAAACCTAATTCTGGAAAATGATCATCACTCTGTTCAAAATGAACAGATGAAAAGTTTGCCATAATCTCAATTTCTGTCAGTCAAAGGCACAGAATCCAGATTTGGTTGCTGGAGAAAAATTAACTTTCTGCGTGAGGAGTACAGCACGCGGCTTTTTAGTTCTTCCTAATGTATTCAGCATAACAGACTGCAATAACATGAAGTTGGGATGAACAAATGGGAAAATCAGTTTTGATAATATAAACTCCAATTCCTCTTTCCAACCTCAGATTCTTCACCCAAAATTCTAATCAAACCCAAATTGAATGTTTCTGGAGGTTTGAAACTATTCAATTAACCTCCCTTCCCCAGTAACATTTCCCATTATTCACTTCTTCACATCACAGGAATACCAGGAGAAATGCTGCTTTTGTGTGAATGCTGATTAGAAACAGGAAAGCTTTCTAGCACAATTTTCAGACCCAAGAGGTTCAAATGGTTGAATACACATCCAGCCTTTTGCAAACTTGACTTTAGCAAAGCTTTTGATACGGTCTCCCACAGTATTCTTGCCAACAAGTTAAAAAAGTATGGATTGGATGAATGGACTATAAGGTGGATAGAAAGCTGGCTAGATTATTGGTCTCAACGGGTAGTGATCAACGGCTCGATGTCTAGTTGGCAGCCGATATCAAGCGGAGTGTCCCAGGGGTCGGTCCTGGGGCCAGTTTTGTTCAATATCTTTATTAATGATCTGGATGATGGGATTAATTGCACCCTCAGCAAGTTCACAGATGACACTAAACTGGGGGGAGAGGTAGGTATACTGGAGGGTAGGGATAGGGTCCAGAGTGACCTAGACAAATTGGAGGATTGGGCCAAAAGAAATCTGAGGAGGTTCAACAAGGTTCTGCATTTAGGAAGGAAGAATCCCATGTACTGCTATAGGCTGGTGACTGACTGGCTAAGCAGCAGTTCTGCAAAAAAGGACCTGTGTATTACAGTGGAGGAGAAGCTGGATATGAGTCAACAGTGTGCCCTTGTTGCCAAGAAGGCCAACGGCATATTGGGCTGGATTAGTAGGAGCATTGCCAGCAGATCGAGGGAAGTGATTATTCCCTTCTATTTTGCACTGGTGAGGCCACACCTGGAGTATTGCATCCAGTTTTGGTCCCCCCACTACAGAAGGGCTCTGGACAAATCGTAGAAAGTCCAGCGGAAGGCAACAAAAATGATTAGTGGGCTGGGGCATGTGACTTACGAGTAGAGGCTGAGGGAACTGGGGTTATTTAGTCTGCAGAAGAGAGGAGTGAGGGGGGATTTGATAGCAGTCTTCAACTACCCGAAGGGGGGTTCCAAAGAGGATGGAGTTAGGCTGTTCTCAGTGGTGGCAGATGACAGAACAAGAAGCAATGGTCTCAAGGTGCAGTGGGGGAGGTCTAGGTTGGATATTTGGAAACACTATTTCACTAGGAGAGTGGTGAAGCACTGGAATGGGTTACCTAGGGAGATGATGGAATCTCCATCCTTCGAGGTTTTTAAGGCCCCGGCTTGACAAAGCCCTGGCTGGGATGATTTAGTTGGTGTTGGTCCTGCTTTGAGCAGGGGATTGGACTAGATGACCTCCTGAGGTCTCTTCCAACTTAATATATGATTCTAAACTTATCTGAACTCAACTCAAATGCAAAACTTTTTATGTTTCATTCAGCACAAGTACTAAAGGAGACAAAGCTTGACAGTGTAAATATTCCAGCAAGCACCACTTAAAAACAAAGAAAACACACACACTGGCTAGAGCTTCAAAGAATTATTCAGCCTCCCTCTGCCATCATATGGTTGCTGGTTCCAAACTTAGCCAATACCGTATCAATTTCTCCAGAGGGTCCAAAAACCTACTGACAGTACATGCCAGATCACAGCCAGCATTATGTGTGGGCATGTATGTGTTGCCATGTGGGCCAAGAGTTCCAAGCATTCCTCATGGTTTTGTAAAGAGAAATAAAAGGATATAGTTGAGCACAGCCCGTTTTCATAACCTATTTTTACAGTTGTTTAAAGGTTGTTTTTAACTGCATATGCTCCTGTTAGAGAAATGTGATTGGCTATGCTGCTTGAACAACAAGTTATGAAATTGTAACTGAACCACAAGAAAGGCATATACAGGGAACACAGTTCATCTCACAGGTGCATAGGGAAGCTTGACCACAAATGTGACATTAATATCTGATTGGATAATGCAAGTTCTATATGTTCCAAAGTGCAAAGGACAAATTTAAAAGATTGGTTGAGAAGTGTTCTGCAGCTAACTATGTAGCCTAGTACTGTCTTTGTTGCTAAACAAGCCAAATTATTATGACCGTTGGTAAGTATGTCAAGTTGGAAATGTGGAGCGTGTTAGGGCATAATGGCGACCTTTGCTGTCTAGACCATTAACTACAAGATTGACATTTGATGGTGACTGGATAATGCTAGGTGCGCCGCTAACTCCAACTGCAGAAAGGAGTAAACAAGTAATGTATAAAACCCATAAAATTCTGACCAACTGGGAACAGTGAGAGCTGCAGGGTTGCACCATAGATTGGTAAGTGTTGCTTTTCTGTTTGTGCTGATTAATCCTAGATGGCTAATATTTGATTAATACTAAATGATTGAGCTTGGCTATTTAATGTTTCACTGATTAATATCTGAACTGAACCTATTCTAACATTTGGTTTACCCCAGAGGGGACATCAATGGCTAGTATTGATTGGTCCAATTAAGGCAGGATAGCAACCTACATGTCGGTAAAGACAGTGACAGTATAGAGGTTTTGATTTTGATTGTCACACGACTAAGGGGACAGCACACCTGCCAGCAAAGTGTCTTGTGGGGGAAATATATACAAGAAATAGGTATAAAATATAGAGAAATGCCAAAAACGGAGAACACTCAAGTATAAAGAAACACAAATCTTTGGGATCTATGGCTATGTGATATCTCACTGATTAATAATCTGAACCGAACCTATTCTAACACATTACACGTCCTCCTCTACTTCAGACATTCAGACTATTATCTTTGGCATCACTGCAAACAAAAGATAAATACCCTAATATAGGACATACCAAACCTGCTCCAACTTCAGCCCTGTGACCCAGTGCCAAAGCTTTCAGATTGTCACTAGAAATCTGTGCTCGTTTCCCCTGCCAGTCCAAGCATATGAAATTTTCACTATGGCAAACTTCTCTAACGCTCACCATTCCCCTTCTTTCTGCTTCTCCTACCCTGCCGTTTGTACAATGTGAGATACTTTCTATGCACTTCAGGCAGTGGCTAGCTAGGTTCCATTTCAGCAGAAAGCAAAAACTGAAGTGTGGTCAAAGGAGGAGATTTATTAACACAATGCACATTGTGAGGACTTTGACAGCTGATACACACAATCAACTGAGTATCTTCCTTTAAAGATGTTCAGAGAGTGGGATAAAACCTTGTGAATGAAATCCTTTAATGCAAGCAAATACATTCATCTGCTAAGATCACTACCTAAGACTTGTGTAGACAGACTAGCTGAATAAACACATTGCCTCATACAAAATCATTATCCATCTTTTCTCTGGACATATTTATACAAAAGTAGATGCCAGCAGAAGAAAGTATGTACTGCATGGTAATTTAAATGAGTTACTGTAGACACCATATAACTCATTAGTGAAAGAGCAAAGCCCAGCTGTACGTAATTTACTATGCTTCTTTAATTAGTGCAAAATCTGCTCCTTTTCCTACTGATATTTTTATCACGTTAATGTAATGATCTGCTAACAAATTTACAAAATTTCATTTCAAAGTCAGAATTTTGGAATGAAGACTCTTCTGTTGGTTACTCTTGTTTTCGCAATTAGTATCGTGATCTGACCGACAGTTTGGAAGCACAGCATAGGATGCCTCACAGCAAGGAGTTAAAGGGCGGGTGTTTCAATCAGAGGTGGTGTCTCTAGTTAGTTGTGCCATCAATAAAAAAGCAGAGCTCCTGCTAGGCAAGCAGGTTTGTTGGGGGCATGTAGAACAGTGGGAGCACCATGTTTGTGTTTAAAGATGACCAGCAAAAATATAGTACTATACTGCTGAGCTGATTATGTATGTTAGTGCCTGCTTGTTTTTGAACAAAAAGGCTGGCATACTCCAAAATATAACATACAAAATGTAAAGAACAAAACTGTAAGAAGTGCATCTCATCAAATGAAGGGAGAATCAATAGACAGATATGGTAAGAATGGGAATAATACAGATTGTGTATCAATGAAAGATGACTATTTCCTGAGCAGTCATTGCTTTAATCCTTTGATGGTAGTTCCACAATTGTTACACTAATGTAAATATGTATGTACATATTTTACCATTACAGGCTATGCTGGATCAAATCATGCTTTCAGTTACACTGAAGTAATATCACTTAAGTCAATAAAATAGAGAGAAATATGGTTCTGTCTCTCAATTACTGGACTAGGACTCAGAAGATCTGGGTTCAGCTCCCAGGTCTTCTACAGACTTCAGGTGTGATTTTTAGGCAAATCTCTTGATCTCTCTGTTTTGGCACCCTGTCTGTAACATGGATGTAAACAGTACTTCATTTTTCCCAGCATTTGTCTGTCTTCTCTGTTTAGACTGTAAACTCTTAAGTGTAGGGATTGTCTTTATCTAAGGGTCTACACTGGCAGAGTTACAGCGCTGCTCAGAGATCGCTGAAGGGAAACCGCTGTTGTGTGTTCACACTGTCAGCTGCCTGCACAATAGCGTGTTCACACTTGTGACACTTGCGGCACTATTCGGAGCAGTGCACTCTGGGCAGCTATCCCACAGAGCATTTCTTCCTCTTCTGCCACTAAGAGTTATGGGAAGGTGGTCGCAGGGCATCCTGGGTCCTGTCCCAATGCCCCATGATGCATTGCTTCACATCCCAGCAATCCCTGTGCTACCGTTCGCATTTGGCACCATCTTTCAATGGTTTGTGTACTGCGCGCTTTGCTCTGCTCTTCGGTCTGCAGGAATGGATCCTGCACTGTTGACCAATATGCTGCTCACTCTGACCAACGCATCACGAGTGGCAGTGGAGTTATTCCTTAAACTACAAAGGCAAAAGCAGTTCGACACTGATCTCGTCACGTGTGGTAGCTACGAGATTGCTTGTGGCATTAACGGAGGTGCTGACCTCAGTGGAACGCCGCTTTTGGGCTCGGGAAACAAGCACTGAGTGGTGGGATCACATAATCATGCACATCTGGAATGACAAGCAGTGGCTACAGAACTTTCGGATGAGGAAAACCACATTCATGGGACCGTGTGATGAGCTCTTCCGAGCCCTGCAGCACCAGGACACTAGAATGAAAGCTGCTCTGCCACTGGAGAAGCACGTGGCCATTGCACTGTGGCAGCTGGCTAGTCCAGGCTGCTACCGATCAGTTGCTAACCAGTTCGGAGTGGGAAAGTTGACTGTTGGACTCATGTTGATGGAAGGGTGCAGGGCCATTCATCGCATCCTGCTCCGAAAGACCGTGACTCTGGACAACGTGCATGACATTGTGGATGGCTTTGCACAAATGGGCTTCCCTAACTGCGGAGGGGCGATAGATAGATCCATATTCCAGTTCTGGCACCAGACCACCTAGCCACTGAGTACATTAATTGGAAGGGGTATTTCTCTATGGTTCTTGTGGATCACCGTGGGCATTTCACTGACATTAACGCAGGCTGGTCCGGAAAGGTGCATGACGCACGCATCTTTCGGAACTCTGGCCTGTTCAGGAAGCTGCAAGCAGGGACTTTCTTCCCAGACCAGAAGATCACCATAGGGGAAGTTGAAATGCCAATTGTGATTCTGGGAGACCCTGCCTACCCCTTAATGCCATAGCTTATGAAGCCATACACAGGGCACCTTGACAGCAGCAAGGAGCAGTTCAACAACAGGCTGAGCAAGTGCAGAATGACTGTTGAGTGTGCTTTTGGCCATTTAAAGGCCTGCTGGTGCTGCCTATATGGGAGGCTGGAACTGGCCAATGACAATATTCTGTGCTTATAACCGCGTACTGTATGCTCCATAATATTTGTGAAGGGAAGGGTGAAAGCGTCACTGCTGAGGCTCAGTGTCTGGAGGCTGAATTTGAACAGCCAGAGACCAGGGCGATTAGAGGGGTGCAGCGTAGGCCATAAGGTTCATGGATGCCTTGAGGCAACAATTTGAAGCTGAAAGACACTAATATGCTCGGGAATGCAGTGTAATGCTAGGAGCTGATTGTGATTGGTGCAGACGATGCACTATGACTGTTTAAGAAAATTGCCCGTTGCTTTGCAGGACTCTGTTTTCTTTCAATTAATGGAATATAGATTGCTTTCAAACCAAAACAATTATTTTATTAAACGACAACCGGAGGAGACAGACAAACAAAAAAACACATCAGCACTGAGGGGGATGGGGGAAGGGAGGGTCCCAGGTGGAGGTGGGCTCCCGGGACGGTTAAAGATTTGAGTATGTCCAGGTATCATATCCAACCTTCTCCTTTGGAGTACAGTGCAGCAGGTACTGTACTTCAGCAGGGCTAAACTGAAGAGGCATGGGTGTTGAATGCAGTGGGTACTGGGAATCCGCAGCGCTGGACTGTGATGGGGAGGAGTGGAATGCAGCGGGTACAGACTAGAGCCAGGAGGTTGATAAGAGTGTATCAGCGGTGTTGGGGGGGCACATGGGAAAGAGTTTTGCAACAGTGGCTGCAGAGGAGGGTGGGCGCGGAGCTGCTCGGTTAGCAGTGCTAGTAGTGCCTGGAGTATGTCTGCTTGGCGCTCCATAATGTTTAAGAGCTGCTCCATGGCTTCGTTCTGGTGTGCCACGTTCTCCTTTTGGTCCCTTTTCTCACTGTTCCGCCACTTCTTCAATTCTTGTTTTTTGGCTCTGGAGTGCATCATGACATCACACAGAAAGTCTTATTTAGTTCTTCATGGCCGCTTTCTAATTCTGCGCAGCTGTTCAGCCGGTGATAACAAAGAGGGAGGCTGGGCTCACAAGGTCATATCTGTGAAGCTAAAATGCAACATTTTACAGAAGCGGTATTGTTTGCAACACACAGACCACTGATTTAGCAATTTAAAACACAGCCACTATTCACATACCTATCACTAACTGGCTGACCCCAGGCAAGCACTCATGAGCCACAAGACCCCCAGAATGGTGAGTAGCCACAGGGGCAGGCTAAATCAGTGTTCCATGACCATACTGTACACTGGGCACGTGGCTCTTGGGGAGGGCCAGCATTGTAGGGGGCGGGGGAGCTTATAATCATTACTGTCCACACATTTTCCACAGGCTGTGTTCATTCTGGAAGATATCTCACTGATGAGGGTGAACAGGGAATCAAGAGAGGGTCTTCTCCAAGACTGCAGCTTCCACCGTGGCCTGTATACGGTTCCCTTGTGTGCAGCAATGGTCTTCTTCTCTCCCGCCCCGTGATGGCACAGTGGCGTGGGAAAATTATCTTTAATGGGGCAAGAAACAAAGCAGCTCTGCCAAAGAACCTGCGGCAGCAGATTGCCCAGTATCTCCATGAGAGTTTTGTGGAGATCTCTGAGGCAGAGTCCCGTGAAGTGAGGGAGTCAATCAACAGCCTGTTCCGCCACTCAGACTGGGCATGTGGTGGTACATGCATCGGACAGACACAAGCCTGCTTTCTGCAACCCTCATGCCCCCAACAATTCACTTCAGCGATTCCCAAAATCAAAGCTACTTACCAGGGGCCTTCTCTCCTGTTTGCACTTCACCAAGATCTGACAGTTGTGACTGGCTAGCCTCCTCCGGGGTAGAGAAGAACTCCTGGCTGCATGCATCTCTGACCTCCGAGTCATCCTCTGCCTCTGGGTCCCCCTCCCACTCCACATCCTCATCCAAGATTTCCTCCTCCTGGCTCAGTCCACTCTCGACTGGCACCTGAGCCACCAAAGTATCCACAGTGGCCTTCGCAGTGGAGGTGCGGTTGCCGCTGAGTATTGCATCCAGCTCTTTGTAGAATCGGCAATTCGTGGGCGCGGCATCAGAGGACGTTTGCCTCCTGCACCTTGTGGTAGTTGTTCCGCAGCTCCTTCACTTTGACCGTGGACTGCAGTGTGTCCTGGTCATGGCCCCTTTCTGTCATGCATCGTGAAATCTGTCCATAGGTATCATAATTCCTATGGCTGGAGCGCAGCTGGGACTGGTCAGCCTCCTCTCCACAAATGCTGATGAGGTCCAGCAGCTCAGCATTGCTCCAAGCAGGGGATCACATGGTTCGTGGAGCAGGTATGGCCACCTGGAAAGATGTGCTGAGACCACTGCACGTGTCACCGAGCAAACAGGAAGGGGACTTTGAAAATTCCCAAGGAATTTAAGGGGTGGGGCTCACGGTTGATCACCTGAGGGCAGGGCAGCAGAGTTCAAACCGGTGACCAGAGAGGCGAGAACAGGCATTGTGGGACACCTCCCGGAGGCCAAGCACAGCGCTGTAATTGATCAGGGTGTCTACACTGGCACCGTGGTGCTGTAGCCCCAGCACAGAAAGCTGTACACTTCTCTTCGGGGTGGTTTTTTTTACAGCGCTGCAATTGTGCAGTTTCTGCGCACTAAGTGGCTTGGCAGTGTGTACACCTTACATGCAGAAATCTGCTTTACCGCGCAGAAACTTTCCAGTGTAGACAAGGCCTAAGTGTATGTACAATGCTTGAACAACGGGATTTTGATCTGAATGTGGCCCACAGGAAAATGTTGGATATAAACAGGCCTGGAAGCCCATTTAAGTCAGTCTCCTTTTCGTGCTTATCAGTTATATCATTTCACAAAACATCTAATTTTTAGACTGCACTAGTTGTCCCTAATGCTGCCATAATATTTTAGACAACAGAAGATTATATAAATAAATAAGCATATTAGAGTATATAAATATCAATTATACTCCACTTACAGAATTTCCATCTACATTCTTTTACTGTCCAATTTCACATTAGTTTAAATTCATGGGCTCCTTTTCTTGTGCTGAATATTAACTCAAATACCTTGGTTATCTCGGACACTAACATATTTGATTCTCTATCTCTTTTTCCATTGACTTTAATGTGAGCTAGAATGGGACCACAGTATTTTATTTTTTAATATATATTCACTTCTAAATACGACAGGCAAGTTATAAATGCTTAAGACACATTTAAAAGAGAAATGTTGTTCACAAATACATCGGGGAAACACACATTTTGCTGGTGAAGAACATAAGGACAAACATGGTATCATTTTATGACAAGAATATTATACATTTTTAAACTCCATACCTTTTGGTAAGTACATTCACCTGTCTTTGACATAAACAAATAAAAATGGTTGGCAAAGGCATTCCAGATCTAGAATGAGGTATCCTACCTATGTCATGTTATGAAATTGTGTTTCCTTCATTGAAGTACAGTGCCATTATGATTTATGACTGCAAGAAATATTTTAAATTAAGATTTGTTTGATTGTCTATTTCTATTAAGGCAATCATCATAACACTTCTCCTTTTCCAAACAAATGCACTACACAGCATAGCATCCTAGAGCTATGCATGGGGATCTGACAGTGATTAATTTCTCTTGCTGAATTCTTTATTTCCAATAACTAATTTAAAATAGACACCACTTTTTAATAACTAAAGGATATAAATTCTGCAGGGTATTTTTGCCTAGGTAATTGATAAAACATCTTCATATTAATGACTGGAAATTAGGGTTCTGTTATATAAATCTGTCACATAGCAAGTCTCCTGTAGAACACAGTAGCATAGGCTGCTGCTGGGCATTGGAGCATAGAATTAATATTATTAAAAAAACTCCATTACCACAAAGCCAGGAGTTGTCTGAACAAATATCAATAAAAATAATTTTTTCTGCATGTATTTTATATAAGTGATAACATTTTGGGGGAATATATATTTCTCGCCAAAATTTTATCACTTAAAAATACAAGCAGAAGAAATGATTTTATATACCTGAAATAAAGATATTGGATCTGAGCCTTGCACAACATTAGGCTGCGGGATAGTCTCCTAAGGGAAGTGGGCAAAGACACCATTTGCTCTGGACTTTTACAAGTAGACTAGACAAAATACTGGAAAACTGTAGGGAACAATCCTGTATTGGCAGAGAGATGGACGGGGAGATTTAGTAGAAATTTTCCATCTCTGATATCTATGAACCTCTCAATCTCCAGTCCTTCCTCAAACAAAACTCACTGAAGCCAATAGGATACATAGCAGAGAAGGAACAGCCAGAATAAAATGAACAGACTTTGATCTTACATGAAGAAGCTCAGGGGTTGACCCCACCTCCTGTGCAGTTCTCAGTGCAAGATGAAGATTTAAATTAGCCAATTAATGTCAACTGCTGTAGTGTTGTAAACTCAGGACTTCTTTGCAAACTAAGGAAGGAGCCCATGCGCAAATAAAAGACTTCCAAAATCTTTTCAAAACCCCTCTCAAAAATCTCACAGACTCTACCATATGAACCCTGTGAATTTTACTTTACAAATACACATCTAAAAGATGCTTGAAGAAACTTCATGTAGCAGTTTTAGGTAGCTATGCAATCCATAAATTGATAGTATGGATTGACAATCAGTTTGCTTGGCAGAAGACTACTTCTACAGATAGCATGTGTAGTTCCAAGGTTTTCCCCATCTGTACATCACTGGAACTTTCCAAAGCTTGCAGAATCATTCAAAATCAGAATATGCAGATACTTCATCCAGTATTAGTATGTTTAGATCTAGATTAGATTTTATTGCATTTTAAAAGACAAAGAAAGTTCAAGCTCTTCAGTTAATGATACCCAAGAGTGAAAATGTGTCAGGAAAAGAGATGCTAAAAGGAAACCAGTACTCTGAAATACCTCCTCAGTACATGACAGAAAAACAGTATTTGCTAAAGGAATTTGTTTGGGCAGCTAACCTAACTGAAAAAGAGTCTTTGTAAGTACAGAATACTATAACAAACAAAAGGACACTACATCAAGGCATATGACCACAAGCATTTTATTTATATAGATTGAAGATAGGGTCATCATTTATTTGTACTATGCTCTCCTCAGCTATATTGCCACTATCCGTTATGTTATGACTGCCCTGAAACAACAGCCACTGCAGAGGAGACCAGGAGACAGACACGAGCACTACATCATGGCATGTTTGGGCACATGGGTTATATCTGTGATTAAATACTCTGTAGTCTTCCATCATATCTGACTCATCTTAAGTCATCTTTTTTATACAATCTAGTATGAAAACAAACTGCAAATACTCACCATTTTTTATTGAGTGAAGGGTAAATCTTGAAGTTCTATCCAGCCAAGAAGCATTGTCCAATGTTCCTAGCCCTCAAAAGCACCATAAGCGTCCTAGGCGATCAAGCTACAGAAGCCGCTCTTTGACAGCCCATAGGCCAGCCAGGCCTTGCTATCTCCTCACTTTAGAGTACGCAACTGAACTGTCACAGCCCTAGAGGTGTAGGAGGCCTTAGCAAGGATGAAAGAGAAAGGGCTGGGAAGGAAGGAGCAGTGTTGGTCTACAGACAATGAAGACATATGTTTTGGACATACATTGTATACAATAGGACATTTTTGGAGTCAATCAAATATACTAGTAGGGTTACCATACGTCCGGATTTTCCCGGACGTGTCCGGCTTTTGGGGGCTCAAATCCCCGTCCGGGGGGAAATCCCCAAAAGCCGGGCATGTCCGGGAAAATCAGGAGGCTCGGCCGGGGCCTCTTTGTGCGGGGCCGGGGGCATGGTGCCGGGCCGGGCCGGGAGCCGGGGAGCCGGGCCCGCGGGGCCGGGAGCCGGGGGGGTGCGCCGGGCCGCCGGGGGTGGTCGGCTGGGGCCGCCACCCCAGGGCCCGAGCCGACCCAGGCTGGAGCCGCCGGGGGAGCCAGCCTGGGCTGGGCCGCGCCTCCTCCCCCCCACACCGCCCCTTACCTGCTTCAGGCTTCCCGCGAATTAAATGTTCGCGGGAAGCAGGGGAGGGGGCGGAGACTTTGGGAGGGGGCGGAGTTGGGGCGGGGGCATGGGCGGGGCTGGGGGCGGGGCCGGGGCCCCCGGGAGCGTCCTCCATTAGGAGAGACAAAATATGGTAACCCTATATACTAGCAAATAAAACTCTTTTGACTCTGTGGTTGTCTTAAGCAAGACAAATTATTTAAGTATGTTGGCTTTCAGTCAATCAGTCATGTCTTTCAGGATCTTAAAGTCTTCCTTAAATTGAGGTAACAAAGCCATTGCATTCCACTGTTTTTGTACTATAAGCAATTTACTAGGCAAGGAGCAGTAAAGTAGAAGTAAATGATAGTAATCCTCAAATTGCTCAAGAGGAACACGCTCTTTCTTTAACTACACACAGCGTATTCTTGAAAGGAGAAGTCTGAATTCCAAACAAATCTTGACATGCCTCAATTTGCCATTGAACATATTTTTCTTTTTTGTTACTATTCAAGTGCACAGTGCTGAGGGTTTCCACAGGCATCACAGCTTGCTGGGGTCAATTTTGTCGCACTCCAACAGGGCTATTGTGTGGTTACATTTTAGCTTTCACTCTGCTGTAACCATAAATAGTACCATATTTTTGTAAACTATAATATAATTAGAGGCTATTATAATGAAGCCTTCTGTGAGCCTTAATTTGCATGTTTTCAACAAGTATGCACGGACTGTCATTTTTCAAATACTATAATTATTACTTGTGTCATTCAAGTAATGCCTTGCCAAACAACAACAGAAACAAAACAAAACATCATCTGACAATCTGTCCTAGAAAGGAGGTTCTGAAAGACAGAACTCTGAAACACTGGTAAAGATACTAACTATACATTCCCCTCTGTGCCTAATAGTTTTACAAAATAAATGTACTGAAAAGCTTTCAAATGGTGTGTTATGTAAATGTGGGATCATTTTTATATTACTAAACCTCAGAGTAAAAAATATCTCAGACAGGGTATGGTCTAATATTACAGCAATACCAGGGTTACTTTTGCTGGTGCTAGCCGCTCTACAGGCTTCTCTCCAATTTTGAAGGCTCTGAGTCCTCTGGTCTGACAAACAAAATACCTATCAGTACCACACCGTAGAGAGTGGCTTTCACATAAGCCAAAGTTTCCATATATGCCACACTTAAACACATTACACTTTCAGATTTGTATAGTTTCACTTCTGCTTTTACTACTTTATTTTAAAATCGACTCTCTCCATAACAACTTCTCCTATTCAACTGAGCCCTGAAGTCACTATGCTGGATTATAAACATCACAATCAATTCCATTCAAAAGATTAAATGAAGAATGAAGTAGCTGAGCTGCTAATGAAATCTGGGATGAGCTACTAACAAAAATATTAGCTTCTTAAAAACAGTTAAAATACCAGAGATTAGCCAATGCCCTCCCCCAGTGTATAATATTCTATGAGTTGGATTTATTATGGGAAATTTTCATCTTTCTCTTAATGGTCTGGCACTGGCTACTTTTAGAAATGTGATACTGGACTAAAAGAACCTTTGATCTAACAATTCCTATATTGCTATTTCATGAGAACACAATTGAGACTTTACCCTGAGAGGAACAGGTCGTGTCATGATGGAAATGATCTTAGCCAAATGTTTTCAAAAACAGCAGGCATAACTGAGAAAATTGCTGGCAAAGTAAATTACTTTTAGTAGAAAAAGATTCTATTTCTCAAATATATTTCAGGATCAAAGTCCCTTTAAGAGATAATTTATGGCTCACTGCTAAATTAGCAGAAGATGTGATCAGTGATCAATATATAATATGTATACATTCCTGAAGCTGAAATAGAAAGATATTCCCTGTCTCCAGATAAAATAATTTTAAATAAACGGACAGTGCTTTTTTTTTTTTTTTTTTGCACTTTTGGGTTCCATCAGGGATGACTAATAATATTCTCAGAAGGGGGTCCTTTCATTTTTGGGAGGCCCATAATGAAAAAAACTAGGTTTCTCTGAAATCACTAAAAAGGCCTTTGCACCATGCAATGATTACCGTAAATTACTACATTTAAACAAAGCCAAAAAGGAGTGTGAATGTTGTTAAAGCTGGATAATTAATTTTAGGACACTTAAAAATACAATGAATGTGAAAGGCGTGACTGGTGCAGGCATTCAGAGATGCAGAAACAAAACAGATGGCTCATACTAAAGTCAACTTTATTCTTTTTTGCAAATATTTTCTTCGGCTAATTTTCATGCTAATTTGAGACTTTGGTTTAGGTTTGTCTTACCTGTGGGAAAGGTCAGAAAAGACTAACTGCAAGCTGTAAAAGGACTGCACAGTGATCATTTCCCTATGCCTCAGTTCACAATCGCACCTCAAAAGGAAGGACAATAAGTAAAACTAGACTGAGCTATTTCAGTTGTTACAAGTAAAATCAGAAGAATTGAATTGTATAAGTAAGAATTATTTTCTGCTAATTCCCCACCATCAGTCTGGCCCTATAAGAGATGAGAAGATATGGGCCCCCCTGCACAACATTAAAAAAAATATCAAAAGACAAACGTTAGTTTGAATAAATGTTGTCTCCAAAATGCAACATCTGTATGCAATAGATTGAACAATGTATAATAGCTTTATAAAATTCTAGGGCCAAAGCCTCCTCTCCATCTATCCACAGGACAGTAAGTCTGATGGGGTGTATTTTAGTTTGCATCACTGGCAGTTTCTCCAAACATCTTGATCTATCTCATATAGTTAGGAGAAAATAGGATAGTCAAGATGTTTTAAACTATCACCCAGCAGCTTCTTCCCAAGCCAGTCCTTGAAAATTGTTCCTTAACAGCAAAATCAAGCTTATTAAAGCAGTAAGACTAAAGTGGGGAATTTACTTAACCCTGCTCTTAAGGACTCCCACATTCATGATACATGCCAGAAAACAATGGGGAAAAATAGCAATGTAACAGCTGGACTGGCCCATTAAAATAAACATTGTGTTTTCCCTCTGGCTACTGGGGAGAAATTTGCTGCTTGGATTTTGCTACCCAAATGCTCAGATGTGTACAGAGAATCGCTTATAAAAACAAAACTTCAACCTCCCAATCTTCAAAAAATTTATAAAAACTCAGATCTTTGGTGCTCTGATTGTGTCTTAATTAAGTGTTACTGTGGGAGAGGTCAAGAAGAGAGATGATTTAAAGCTAAGCCTTCAGTCTGCTGATTTTTGAACACCTTGTATCTGGGTGTGAGCTGAGTATCTGTAGACCAGAATCTGGGAATCATGTGGAATAAACTGGGTTTCTCCAGGAAATAACTGTGGTATGTCTTCTTCCTCCTGAAAGAGACTGATGGAAGGAAGCCACTGACATGTAGTTCAAGCCATTACAAAATGATTTGAAACGTAACTGAATTTGAGAAGGGAGATGCATGGAATATTTGCACATTTTATACACACAGAACTATCACGTGTTGTACTTGAAAATTCACCTCATATTGAACCCGTGTTTACACCAATGTGTTTTGGGAACTTTCCTCACTGACAAATTGCCATTCGTGCAGTTACGCCAATGGGAGCAATCGTGTAGACCGTGCCCTGGTGATCTGAGCTCTCCCTCACTTAGGCTTGCTCTGAATGGCAGTAGGGGGTAGTGCAATGGCAGGAGACTTTGTGGCTAGTTTAGCCCAAAGCTATTTACATCTATTATGAAACCCCAAATTTCCATTTTAATTTCTTGGTACCAAAAAATACAACTTCTAATCAATGAAATCCACTGCTGAGCACAAATACTACCTAAGAGCGAACTGACATTCCTAAGCAATACAACAATGTAAAAGAAAACCGCAAAGCAAGCATGAAAGCTCAAGGCAGGTATGACTATTGTTCACTGACTGGTGACTCAGGAACTTCCAACAAGATCTGGCAGAAGAAAATAGAGTTTAAAATGGTGAGTCAAACTTGTTTCTCTGCTGACTTCCCCCTTTTCCAACAAACCTGGTTATTCAGGGTTTTCTCTCCCTAAATCTGAGCTTTACCATGCACTTGGAATAAAAGTGAGGAGAACTGACAACAACAATACAGAGTTGCTGAATTGTCTCACCACAGCCCAAAAAGGCAGTGGATATTTAAAAGCTCCACCAATTTACTCATTTAAAAACATTTTATGAAAAGGCAATGAGCGAAAAAAATGGGATAATAGAAAAAAAATCATATGAAGCCAGTTTGCAAAGTTGACATAGGCCCACCAAAAAACTCAGGTAAAAATCAGATTCCACTATGTTGAAGTATTAGGCCTCCCAGAGTAATTAGCCAGAGTAAAGTGAGATATGTGGATTAGCTTGGCTTGATTAAATTGAACATTGAGAGTGAAATCCTGGCTCTGTTGAAGTCAATGGGGACAGAATTTCAGTCCGAGAACGTAACATACTTTACAAAAAGTTCCCTTTATGTATTTAGATGAAAGATAAATTACAGAATATGAGTTTTCCCCCCCTATTCAACAGTATTGCCTCTGATTTTCACCTATGGTGTCATTAGCTAGCACTTTAATGGACAGTATGTGTTGTCATGATCATGATAAGGGGCCTTAACACTTACTCATAGATGTAAAAATTACACATTTGCATAAGTTGGCTCAGTGACCAACAAATATGATAGCCCCTTGTTTTGCTCAGACAAGATAGCTGTTGCTTTGGCAGAGATTAGGGTAGACTGAAGCTGTGTTTGGGGTGTGATATGCCTAGGAATTCTGGGTACCTCTACTATTAGGGCAGCCAGCCCTTGAATTCCCCTTTTATACAGGACTGTCTCTATATATTACAGGGGAACATCTCAGCAGATAACACAGCTGAGCCGGCTTAGTTCTGGAGCAAAGTATAATAAGTCAGTTCCTGACAAAATCTTGGTTTGTGTTTCTGAATGGAGCAGATGTGAGATAACTATCAGGGCAGCAAGAAAGCCCGATATGTAGACAGGTGGGCCATAAGAAAAAAATCCTTCCAAACACACCGGGGTAAAAGGCGGCCCTAATGTCTTGTCATGCTTTGTTTGATCATCAGTGGGAGAATTCTAAAAATAAATAGCTTGGTTTATAAACTTTAACCCTCACATCAAACAATACATGTTTCATAGAAACCTACCCAGTGTAGGGGCTCCCACTACTTGTAAAAACTAGACTGCTGAAGCAATCCCAATTATCTCTGCAGCTTTCCGAGTGAAAACCACTCACCTGCTCCCCACTTCCTGAAAAAAACCTTATGGCTCCTTCATTCTGTTTTCAGCAATTGCTCTGTTATGTTGTTTAAGGGCCTTGACATAGATCATGATTCCCTATACAGTTTGACCAATCATACGTGCTACCACACATTATTTAAAAAAGAAATGTCTGGGGGAAACTAGGTGGGAGAATTTATTCACAAAAGAAAATTAAAATGGTGAGATATATGATGGCTACTCAGGATCTTCCATAGACAATGCACTGCCCTTAGTAAATTTGTGTGTGTGTGTGTGTCTCTCTCTCCCCCCCCAACCCAAATCACCATATCCCTTTGGGTTTTTTAAATAATATTTTAAATTGTTTATTTATAGTTTTTTTACTTAAAACAATTTTTGTTTCATTTATTGTATTTCACCTTCCTTGAATGTTTTCTTCCTTGATCTGTCTCCTCATATCTTTCCTCACTTTATAGTGCTAGTTCCCCTCCCACTCATTTTCCTACATCCTCCCATCTACTCCATCACTTTCCTTACTTTTCCTGTTGTGTGATCTCTGTCCCTCATCAAAGTTCATTCAAGCCCCCTTCCAAGTAGTGCCTTCCTTCTTTCTTACCCATCTCCATGATTCCTTCCTCCCTTTCCAGTACATCTTCCCTCCAATTTCTCAATATTCTCCCTGTTTTCATCCTCTTCAACTCACTCTTCTCCCTGCCCCCACAAATCTTGAACTCACACTCTTCCCCCACCACAAACCTCATAATACCTTTCAAACTTCTTGCTTCTCCACTCCTACTCCAATGGTGTTTCCTCCTCTAAACAACAGCTAGTGTACAGGAGTGAAGCAGTTATATACAGACCACCCTGGAAGAGCACAGAATCCCTGGCAGGGATAGGAAGGAGAGAGCAGCTGGTATGTCCTCCTCTTCTGTAGGCGGTGTTGGTGCAGATTAGGGTACCACGGAGGGGAAAACATGGAGGTAGCATCAATATTCAACTCAGCTACTGTATAGTAGGAAGCAAATTCGGAAGGGTATATATTATCCACCAGAGAGTGAAACCTATGGTGCCAGGGATTAGAAAAAGGTAGCTTGGACACATAATTAGAGAATAGGAGAGTAAGAGTAGAAGGAATTTATATACTTGAATATCAGCTTGTTACCATGAGCATTTTCTGACATTACACGGATAGGAGGGACCATTTCCTGATTTTACACTGGTCAGGTTGCCAATAGGAAGACTCCTAAGGCAGGGGAAACAGAGCTTTCACTTTTGCTACCACCACCATTTTGCTGATCACCACTGACATAATCTGACACAGAAAAGGTTGGGGTTTTTTTGAGGGAGGGGAAGCTATAACCAGCCATAACTCTTGCATCCATGCAACTAATGGAAATCATTCCATGGATACACAGTTAAAACTATTTTCAGTGTGATTTGCTTAACCTAGTTAGTAGCTTTCCACAACCCTCATTCCCAACTCATCAACATACTTTTTGTTAAACCAGCTTGCCTGAGAACAATTTACAGTTTGGCATAAAGAAGAATGATGCTATAGTTTAATGTGGGGAGCCAATAACTTTCATGTAACATTTTAATATACTTTCTTCTAAGGAAAGAAAAAATATCAAAAGTAAGCAATCTTTTTCCCAGTGCTCTTCAGTTTCAAAAATTGGTCCTAATTTCAGGATTTAAAGTAATAACTAAGCAGAAATGGCAAGAATTTTACCAGCAAATATTCATCTCCTTATTACATAGAATGGAGAAAGAACATACACTTCTTCTGCTAACTGTTTAGAGTACATTTTAAAATAAGCACTTGTCAGTATTTGTATGTATATGTATAAATAATACAATAAATGGCCACAAACTCTGTAGTCTTAAAAACACATAAGTTAAAGAGGGATGTTGTTTTTGTTGTTGTTTTTTCCAAGAGGGAGAAGTATAAGCCTATTTATAGGTTAGCTTGTCCAACTTAATTTCATTTATTTGTACTGGTGACAGTAAATTGCCTTATTTCACACTTTCAACCAACCTAAACATTTGATTAATGAGAAAGTCCATAGTACTAGCTAAGCCTTCTTTACCAGATAAGCCTTCAGGTTCTAAAATAAGGAGTGAAAAGTAAAGAGTCTTGCCGTGTAATGAATTTATGTTCTCATCTGTGAAAAATTTGTAGACCCATAAGAAACTGCATAGTAGATATAATATTGCACAGGAATAGCCTCAGGACTATTTCCTTCCAACATTTATTTCAGATTAAAATTGCTATTGGGTAGACTTGTAGCATGTCTAGAAATTATCTATAGCCTATGACACAAAATTCAGATGATCTGGGGACCTGTATGAGACAGTTTTTATTGCACACAACCAGCATCTGTATGAAGAGACATCTATGTGGGAAAGTGATTGTGACATGCTCTTCAGGACACCCAGAACTCTGTGCCTCAGCAAGAGTGAGCTTTGCTGGAGATTAGACTGTGTGTCAGCTCCTTGTCACACCAGCCCGTCTGCCTCACCAGCAAATGCCTCGAGACTCTGCCAGTCTTTACCTTGCATTGCAGATACCCTACAGTGCATTCCAGTTCCAAAGTTCCCCAAAGATATCTCACTGCAATGTCCAGCCCTCTCCTAGAATACTCACAGAAGTTAGGTTTGTTGCTCCTTTGAAGAGACAATACAATACAACTCATTAACTTTCTTGGTGTTTCACAAACATTCTTATTTCAATCACAGCACTGAACTGGTTTATATTAAAAGTAAAACAAGTTTATTGAACAAAAAGACATAGGTTTAAGTGATACCAGGTATAAGGAATAAAGGTAGAAAGGGCTGCAAGCAAACAAGTAAAAATATGCTTCAAAGACTAAAACCTGACTTAAGTCTCTTGTTCACATAAGTGTTTCTCGCCAAGTCTCTTTTCCAGCATGGCTGACCAAACTCTTCTCAGAGCTTTGAGTGCTTGGTTCCTTTGTCTCCTTAGGTTCTCTCCCCCTCTCTTTAAAGTACAGTAAGCCTTTGACCTGAAGGGTATCTGCGATAATGTTCCTTTCCCTGCTGGGTGTAGACACCAGGGTGTCTGATGTAGACCTGCTGTCTTCTCCCCAGTTGGTGATTTTTGCAATGCAACCTCTTCCTGCAACCTCTGATACAAATCACCAGCTCACTGAATTTGATCACACCTGGTTTGAAGTGTTGGCCTCTTTCCTTTCGCTGGAGAAAATCTGTTTATCACCTCCCCTGTGATGTGCTTGGTTTGAGCACCTTTTAGTCACAATTTTCCAGCCCATATGTAAAGTTCTTGTGGGTTGCTTGTACATACATCATGAAAGGAATTAATAATCAATGAGTTATTAGTTTTCCACAATGGATACAATATTATTGACTATACTGTATAACACTGTATACTAACACTGTAACAAACTCTGTAACACAAGCTTTATTATTAGTTTACATTCATTCAGTTTCACAGATCTCCTGAACAGCAAAGTGAGTACAGTGAATTCTGCCCCCAGCGTTTTCCAAACACAGGAATGCAAACATATCCTTTGAGAGAGGTTTTTTATGAAAGCAGCTTGGGAATTCCTTTCCAGCTGCCTGTACAAAAGGAGGAACTCTTGGGACATGGGAAAAGGGATGCTCTCTGGATGTATTTTGTGCCAGTGAGGATATTCAGTCCTCATTCCTCAGACAACCAAGACTGTTGCTGGAAAAACTCAATACATAGCACCAGGTTGTCTAGATAAGTGGAACATTGAAAACAAATGTCATGAGCAATGAATGCTAAACATGATAATTCTCAGCAATTGTTTCAATGACAGAGAAGAATTCACACGTTAAGGAAAAGTGGAGGTTTCCTTGCAACAAATAAAATAAAGGTGGAACAAGAAAAAAAAAACCCTCGGTGTTAATGATAAGTTCTCTGTGTGGCTAATACATTGTGAACAAAATCAAGAATTCTTCCTGCAAAAATTCTGCACAACCCCTGCAATGTTGTCAGAATTGCTAGATCTTACACAGGTGCACTGCATACGTTCTGGCTTTTAAATTTAAAGGAGCCTAGAACAATATTATTGTATAATCACCATATTCCCATGCACTGATTCTTCCCCCACCCTGCCACTTTCTCAAGATTAAAAAAACACACACAAGGGAATGTATGTGTTGAAAATCGCTCACTTGAGTGGTTCCTAACCTTTTTCATATTACTTTCCTTTTTCCCATTTGGCTATACTGCGCATACAACTCTTTTCAATCCCATGCAAACTTCTGAGTTAACACTAAATGCCAAGAGAGAAGAAATTATTTGTACAATATGAGTAAGAGGAAGCCTTTGTATGTTCAAATTATACAAAAATCAGAGCTAATCAGGATGTATCAGAGGGTATATGACGTAACCATAAGAAACCAGATTTATGGTGCAACTGTGTAGCGCAATGAAAGTAATATGGGTGAACACACTGAGTTTAGGGCCAAGAACCTCTGAGAAAACTGGATAACGTGATAAACCCTTGCTGGTAAGGGAGTGGAAGGAAATGTTTTGGTGAATAGACTCCTCTCCTGAGAAGTGTTGAGCATGTTCTGTGAGATGAAACCAAGGGCAACTGAGGGCACTCAGCACATCATAGTCATGGCCCGCTATGCACAGATTTCTGAGAATCTCTAGCCAGAGAGGCAACCTGAAATAGTTAGGTGAGCCATCTAATGTATTAAGTAGTGCTGGTCAAATTTTTTTTAATCAAAACTCTTTTTTTATTTTGTTTTGACTAAATGAAAATATCCATGGAAAGTGGGGGTTTTTTGTGTGGAACATTTAGACTTCCCAGCAAAAACCTGAAATCCCAAAACCCACAATTTTTTTCAATTTTTAACGAGAAGTCAAAATTTTCTGCAGAAAAATACCCATTATCTGACCAGCTCTAGATCAGGTAAAAGAGCTACTGTTGCAATGAAATCACAGCAGGGACGACGGCATCTCCAAAGATTGGAACCGGTGTTCCTGAGGCTCAGCTGGTACCTAATGATCTTGGAAGCAGAAACCATGATGTGATAGCTGAATTTTTGTCTGTCATTGTGGTATCCCCAGAAATATTTATTTGGGTGAATTAAATAATGTTATGACCAACAGCACTTTCCCCAGAGAACGATCAATTACAATGCTGTAGCTCTGTTTTCTAGGTGGCTATAACTGCTTATGAAGGAGGCAAGGTAAATAGATTAATCTTGCTAAACTGAGTTGCTGCTTTTTATTTTGAAAGACTATAATATCAGCCCTTTTCCCTATTCACTGGCTAAACAACATGCTTACAGAGGAAAAATCCTGTTAATAAGAAATGCCAATACATTTCATTACAGCCGCGTTGCAACAGTACGGAGTTGAAATTATTAAATTCATAGCTTCAATAAACAGCCACAAATTACCTCTTGAAGGGAGCTGAATAACAACACCTGAAGCGTAAAGAGAGGAAATGGAGTTTAATTAAGTGTTGCCCAGCTAAATTGTACTGAAAAAGCACAATGAGGTGGGAAGAATACAGAAGGGTTTAGTTCAGCACAGAGATAGAAAGATTTAGCAGCCAGGTAAAAGGCTGTCTGAAAATGTACTGAAGCTAGGGAGTGTGTCACACATCAGCGGTTTTCTGATGAGCAAAAGCACTCACTCTTGCTCTTGCTCACCTTCACGTAGCCGCCCTTCCCTTTTTAGCGTGGAACCTTGATTGAAATGAAGCTTTTTTTCTTGTCTAGAAAGAGAGACACAAAACCACAATACAAAGAAGAAAAAAATGAGTAGGACTGGATTGAATCTGCACTAATTCATATTTAATATCTCAAAAATACAAAGCAGTAGTGTAATGTGTCTTTAGAGGTATAAGAATAAAACCCTGAAAAAGAAAGACGTATCAACCAAATGGATACACAATAAAACTAGAACTGCCAGGGATGAGACTGGGGATGGAAAGGTGATGCTCAAGATTTGCTGCAGAGCTACTGGGTATTTCTAATGAAATGATTAGACAGGGTATTTTTAAAAATGCTAGCATATAAATATTCATCATTGGGCATCAGAGTCAATTTTCAAATGGAATGTTGGGCCATTCAAACTTCTCCATAACTATTATTTCAGGTTCTCTGTCTGCAGAGTAGGCCAGAGAGCAATATGTCCTATTGCATTAGGAAAGTTTTCCTTACAACCAAAAGAGCTACAAAAAGTAAAATATATATTCTGCAAAAATTGATGGGCTCATTGGAAGTGTGCTAATATAGCTCACCGACATGTACCAACATTTGGGAGGTAAAAATGAAGTTGTAATACATTAAACACTGTCTCTCTACCAATATTCCTTGACTCAACAGGCCATTAAACTTTGCATTAATGTTCCATCACCCTAAATAATTGAGCTTTCAGGAACAGACAATAGATTAACATCATGTCCTAAATTTAGCAGCTTTGTTTTATTAATGTTATTCATCCTGGCAACATCTCCAGTGACAGGAGAGAATGTAATTCCCCAGGATTTCATTAGTGTTATGTAACAGTGAGTAATAATCCTGGTTCTTGTTTTGTCCTCACTCTGATATCTAACTGGAAAGATATCATCAATGTATGTACAGAGGGAAATATACGAACTTTGTTTTCATTATGTACCTAGGGTTGCTAATATCTGAAGCATGACCATAGATAGCAGACTGGAAATTAGGATATGGTCACTTTCACACTTGAAACTCCTGGTCACAATGAGCACTAAGGAGTCAAGCCTGCTCCCATTAAAGTCAATGGGAGTTTTGCCAGAGTCAACAATGTGAGCAGTTATAGGGCCTAACAGAAAGGTGCTGCTGCACCCCTTATGATTTTGCCTTCAGTATGTTAATGCAAAGAAGCACTTCACGATACTATATTTTAACTGAGCACACAGAACTGTAAACATTTATAACCCAATTTTTGACAGAAATTTCACGTCACTTGAGAATATGGTGGTTCAAGTAATAATCAAAAGTTCTAAAAAAATCTAGCAGTATATGCCTTGTGACTCCACAATGACAGTCACGAATAACAGGAGGCCAAGCAATCAAAACAAAAAGATGTTCATCAGCATACAGCCTATGCTAATAATAGAGACAAACTATCATCTGCTAATTAACACACCAGTAATTGAATATTGATCACAGTTTGTCAACTTTAAAATAATTGAATTCATCTCTCTTCAAAACACCAAGAGTTAGTTAAAGATTCGTAGTAAACAATGGGCTTTTATTTCTGGAATGCTTAGTCAGCTTTCCTATTGTGCATTAGTCTCAGCACTGATAAATGTCTTTCAAATAATTGTCCCTTTTTCATAGTGCTCAATCTCTGAAATAAAAACTCGGTGGTTATCTTGTGCCTGGTATTAAGATATGTACCTATTCGTATCAAGTCAATGGAATTGTAATGATTTATTATTGTTAATGACTCAAAATATCAGTAAGTAAAATTTCCTCCCCCCAAAAAACAAGCACATAGACTGTTTTGACATTCTGATACTTGAGCACAATTGTTTTAAGAGAACTAATACCTGAGCATATCATTAAATGGACTTCACATCATGTATTGGAAATGTAGGGTAAAATTATGGGAGTCACACAGGAGCCACAGAAAGCCCATCACTGTAAAATTACCCATGAGTTTTCTTGCTTTGGAGGGTACATTTTCTAAGGGCTGCACAGCTACCAAAGGCTTTAAACAGGCTTAGAAAATCCAACACTTAGAAAATTTGGGGAGAAGTGGAAGGGGTGGAACCTGAAAAAAGTCCCCTCACAAGATGCCCACTTGAAATGAGCAAGAAGAATAATGCATAACAATGACTGGGGGTGGGTGGATGAGTGGGTTAACATCATTATGCATCCAGAGCTATCATGCTGTCAGGGCACAGAGAGGTCATTAATCCTCTAATGTTTTCTTGTTGGGATGAGAAAGAAAATGAGGGGAGAAAGAGAACCCAGTTGAGATGAGAGGAAGGAAAATGAATGGAAATGTTGTCCAGAAAAAGCTCCTCTCCTGTGTCTCTCTGTCTCCCAGATTTCCCCGTTCCTCCATGCACCCTGTTCTCATTGTCCATTCTGATTCCGCTGTTGTTTCCACAATGCTACTCTGAGCTCATTTGTAGCAATAAAATAGTAAAAGTAATGTAACATTCCAATCTCATTAGTGCCTCAAGCCTTCAGCAATTACAATACTGCCAACCCCCAAACATAAATTATGAATCAGGCTCCAAACAGCATGATATTGGCTTTAAAACTGTGTGATTAAAAAAAAATCTGTTTTTTATTAGCCCTTTGGTTTTTGAGCATTTAGAGTCCACATTTTCAAGCTTTTCTGCACAAGTGAGGGCTACCAACTTATTTTCCTTTCCAAAGAGAAAAAAAAATCACTTGACTCCAGGAGCTGGGGTTTTAATAAAAATATCAAATATTACGAGATTCATGATAAAATTGCAAGAGTCAGAAACACTGCAGTCAGTCAGGATTTTAGTTACATTCAGCATGCTCTTGCAGCTTTTAGAAGGCGCAGAATGTTCCATTGCTCAAATTAGAGACTCTATGTAATCAGTTTCAGCTGGTTGAATTATCTGTTTGGTTTCTTTCTTTAATTTTATTTTTTAAAATATCAATGATAAAACATTGGTTTTTGGATGCAGTTACATTAAAGATGCACTTAAGTGATTTACCATATTCATTTTTTAAAAGGACAGTCAACTCAAATTTGCCCCAAGAACCAAGCTTTTCCAAAACCTAAAATGGTAGAAATGGTTTTTTAAAAATAATTGTAATGTCCCCAGTTGATTTAAAACTACTAACATTTTCCCTACAAAAAGAAGAACAGGAGTACTTGTGGCACTTTAGAGACTAACAAATTTATTAGAGCATAAGCTTTCGTGGACTACAGCCCACTTCTTCGGATGCAGAAGTGGGCTGTAGTCCACGAAAGCTTATGCTCTAATAAATTTGTTAGTCTCTAAAGTGCCACAAGTACTCCTGTTCTTCTTTTTGTAGGGAAAATGTTAGTAGTTTTAAATCAACTGGGGACATTACAATTATTTTTAAAAAACCATTTCTACCATTTTAGGTTTTGGAAAAGCTTGGTTCTTGGGGCAAATTTGAGTTGACTGTCCTTTTAAAAAATGAATATGGTAAATCACTTAAGTGCATCTTTAATGTAACTGCATCCAAAAACCAATGTTTTATCATTGATATTTTAAAAAATAAAATTAAAGAAAGAAACCAAACAGATAATTCAACCAGCTGAAACTGATTACATAGAGTCTCTAATTTGAGCAATGGAACATTCTGCGCCTTCTAAAAGCTGCAAGAGCATGCTGAATGTAACTANTACTCTGAAACCTGTCATTTTCCCTACAGTATTTGTAGCACAAACATTAAAGGACTTGGAATCTGAAAGCGGAAATTGTTTGTAAACAAAAGTGAAGCTGTTTTAATAGATTTTTGTTGTCCAACTTGAAAGAAATGCAAAAGCTGAGCAAAAAAGAATAAAGAGATGGGTTTCTCCCCCCCCCCTTTTTTAATAATCTAGTAATCTAGGGAGCTGCTGGTAACATATAGCATATAAAGAATTGCGTCTTTTGTATAACAAATGATGTTTAAGTTGATAGTATATTTGTTTACAATGTTTTCCTCTGCCAGCTTTGTACCTTCTTTACACACATCCCTTTGACCAGCACAGATCCCAGACAGGGCGAAGAGATCCCCACACAGTATGGAAAGGTTGTGAAGAGAAAGTTGCCATACATGTGGCTGAGCCCCCATTTTCCACACAGAAAGGGAAGCTCACTTACACAAGTTCTCCTTTGTGCATGGATCTCGTGGTGGGGTGGTGTGGGGCGGGCGGGGGGGTGGTGGAGAGGGGAAGGGGGACATTCTGGACCAATAATTCTATTGTTTATCAATACCACTGCATTTTAAATTGGTGCCAAAATGAAAAAATAAGGTTCCTACATTGCAACCTTTGATGCCAAATTTCAGCATGTAGGAAATGTTTCTAGCAAATTCTAAACTTCCTGCAAAGCACAGTTTAAAATGGAAGTTCTGACACAACATTAACTATGGCAATGCTATGGTAAGAGAGAAGAGAAAACAAAAATTGTTATAGTTTTCAAGTTCCACCTGGAGGATTTGGTGGCTAAATGGATTACTCGCTGACTTTTCACCTCTGGGACTCCAGCCCTGACTGGAGCGACTGAAAATCATTCTGATCAGTCAAGTGAAAAAAGACCAAAGTGAAATTAGACTGGTGGTTTCAGCTCAGTTCCTTCAGTGCTGTAGTTCCAAATCACAAAACCACAGCACGTTGCGCACTGCTAGCAGGGGAGAAAGGCAGCGACTCTGAGACTTAACAAGCATGAATCTATCTGCCTCTCCAGCCCACAAATACCTTAACACATACCCACAAACATGCACAGAGCACAGGAGACCCCTGTGGATTACTATGTAAATTAATTTGTAGCAATCCCTTATGAGTGTGTAGAGAAATGTCTGCATTATATATCACATCGATATAAGTGTTAACTGTATTAGATTCAAACTGACAGCTGAATGGTGCTTTAGTAAATGTTCAAAGAAAAAGTCCATAACAGTATTTAAGAATTTATATAATACTATTCCTTTATCTTTTCAAAGAATTATACAAACTTTAAATAATCCTTTAGCACCCTCCATGAGCTCTAAAGGCAAGTATTAACCCAATTTACAAATGAGGAGACTGAAGTACAGAGACGGTAAGCACTTTATTCATAGATTTTAAGGCCAGAAGAGACCGTTATTGTGATCATCTTAGACTGACTTTCTGCATTACACAGGCCAAAAAGGTTGCATAGTAAATCAGTGGGTGAACTGAAATGAGAATCCAGGAATCCCTGATTTCTAGCCCCTTGCTCAATCCATAGTACTAGACATGGAAAAACTGCCATGAAGTCAGATATGCTCTAGTGCAAATAAAGCAATATTAACTGGTGCCTCTTTCTTTTACTGCAGTCAAGCGGCAAAGGCAGACAAACGCCCTCTTCCTCCAGTGATACAATTGTTAAGATTAAAAAGATCTAGCACACAATATGTTTAAAGAAAGTATCTTGTTAAATTACAGTTCAGAACCAATAAGCAGAGATGTTTGAATCATTTTTAAATAACTCCTTATGGTAAAACATTTTAAAACATTGCTCCTAACAGGCTATACCTACAGAAATTATTCTTTTACTGTGTGAGTGTGATTTACAGCATGACTGTAGAAGAAAACATATTGTGTACTTATGTAGGTTAGAGTTAAGATGTCTGAAACAGAAGTCTGTTGCTTAAAAATGAACTTTTTTAAAAAATAAAGGTTCTTATTCAGGCACATCTAACACAATATCCTCCTTCCCATTAAATGAAAAATCAATTTTTGGGGGGGCGGGGGGGGATGGAGGGAAGTCTGTGTGTATTTCTCTCATGGGATCAGGCATTGTTTCTAACTCGAAAGCTACATTAAGCTTGTACCTCAGAGCATTTTCAATTATTTCATTAGAGCAATGTACAGAACACACATTCATAAAAAATGGTACCAGCAGCTGAACTGCTGCTTTCAGAACTCTCCAATCTTATTCTTCCCCCAATAAACTACCCCTCCTCCATGTTCCATTTAATGAGATTAAGGAATATTAGCAAATGTGTAACACTGAACCACTATGGAAATGTGTGAGAAAATTTTAGAATCTTATTGAAACATCCTGTGTACGTGGAGAATTTTCAAATATAGCTCATTTCAGAAGGCTTGATTAGCTGGATATGATTGCAATCACTAATTCTCTTCTTTAGGGTCATATGGCTGTTCAGATGCCCAGGAAATTTCAATTACAAAGCAAAACAGGCTATGTCTGCTACATGCCCTTTTCTCAAATCTAATATTGGTTTCTGAAATATTACATTTTACTGTAGTTCAAAGAATTGCTTTATATCTGATCTCCATTATTTCACGGTAATCTCTGGACAGGGTTTTGCTTAGTTTATTTTAAAATGGCATGCTGTGCAAAGCTGCCTGTAGAACTCATCACATTCAACCAGATAATAAGTCAAATGAACTTTCAGAAGCCTGAAAGTGCACAACCATTGAAAAGAAAATAATTAAAACACCTGATGTTCACCAGGTTATCAGTAACATGCACATCTCTCCAAACCTTCTATCGTACATTGCATGCAGTTTGTAGGGGCTTATTGTAAACCCTTTAGATATCTGGTATTCTGTTTGTATCGTATCACACTGCTAGGAGAATTCTGTCTACACATTAGACTTTCTTTCTTGAGTCTGTCCTTGCCTTGGACTTTCACAACTGGTACTAAGTTACTACTACAGCCTATTGAGTTGGATTCTACACCAAACAACATCACAGTATTTTTTCCTGACGGGCATGTTACACTGGAAATTCTTGCAGCAAGCACCTCTGTGTAACTCAATCCCTTGAAGGTGGCAAATGGGCTTGCTCTAAATAAGGTGGAGAATAAAAAGGGGGGAAATGGCAAATCTCACTCAAAAGACAGATACCCTAACCCATTAAGGTAACATTTCACACAGTTTTGAACAGGTCAGGTGTGCCTTATAAAAGGTAGTGTTGGGAAGTAATATAAAAATAACGTATATCGATAATATTTGTTGAATGACCCCCCACCATTCAAACTAAGAGGTGCATTCGGCACATACACAATTGAAAAATAACCAGTAATAAACTCTTTTCAGCTCCAGCAAAGACCCACTGGCCTGTTCTGTTCAGTTGTGATACCTCATGCTATGGGTGGGCTTTCTGGCTGAGGAAGGAAATTCAAGGCATTGCACTGCATCCTTCATTGCTCCCAACTCCAATACCCAGACTCTGGTTGGGACTGCTTACACTGAGGCCAAACATTAGGCTGAGGCTGGGACTGTTTACATAGGGGGTAAGCAATGGCACTATTGTGGTTCATAGAAGAACATTCTTTGCAGAAGCTCCACCAATCCCAGATCCTCACTCTGATATACAATGTGAATCCTGCTAAGATCTCATAGGGAGAAGAAGCAGCAGTACACAGAAATATGCACAGCATTATGTGTAAAGCAAAGTGGCTAATGGTGCGTGGAAAATAGAGTGTGAATTGAATAGGACTGCCAAACCTCAAGAACATATAGGATCAGGTTTAAAGAATTCAAGCTTAGGGTATTTAATTTAGTTTGCTTTTAAAGTTTGTTAATGACAAGAAAAATATATATATATAGCATAATTCTATATAATTAAACTCCAAATCAATCTGAACATTACATATTATATGCTGAATTTAAATGTCAAAATGAACTTTCTGAGGTATTCATCCATAAATCCTTGTACATTTATATCAAAATAAAAGTCAAATATGATATTCATTAAATCTATGGTCAGTAATTGAGAACACAAATTCAAACAATGAAAGAGAGTAGTTTTCAGCTTTCTTGGAATTCAGCCTGCAACTCATTTAGTTAGGCAGGAAATTCAAATTATCAAGGAACAGCCTTAAGCTGTCTTCATCTAAAAGGAATACTTTTGTACGTTATGGTTGTTATGAGATCTTTTTTAAAAAACAAGTCAAAGTC
This sequence comes from Trachemys scripta elegans, assembly GCF_013100865.1. Classification (NCBI taxonomy): domain Eukaryota; kingdom Metazoa; phylum Chordata; order Testudines; family Emydidae; genus Trachemys; species Trachemys scripta. The sequence continues at coordinate 95,834,693 of NC_048300.1, forward strand.
ACAACAGGCCATTGTGTAGATCACTGTAACACAGAGTTCTGATTTCATAGCTTCACACATATCCTATTTCTACAAATCCACGGGTTCTTCATGATCTAAACTGCTTTCTGGCATGGATAGGCATGTCCTACAAGCACTCTCCGTCAAACTGCACTTTGACAGTTTCTGCAGCTGCCATCAATCTTTTTACTGCCATCAAGATTTTGACTCCAAGCGCTGAAAAATCTTCAGAGGTGAGGTCTCAAATGGAAATCTCTTTTCAACTATATGTAGAATACATTCAAACGTTAGTTGCTTTGAAGAGAGTAACTTCCTGATCAGACATCCTTAGTTTCCTTTGTATAATCGTTATCCCGAAACAAAAAAACTTGTGATCCACCGGTGGTTTCATATTCTTTCTTAACCTTAGCACCTCATTGCACATTTCAGTAGAAGTGTGGGTTCATCTTCCAGCATTTTGATTGCTATGATTACTAGGCTCACATAACTGCAACAACCACCATTATATTCTCAGGAAGAGAGGCAATTGTCATCAGTAAGTCTACGTTCCTGAGCAGAGATTTCAGACCAAAGAGAACATTGTGATAAAAAAATGGACTCACTATTCCAGTTCTTCTGAAGATGTAACCGTTGTTGGATTATAATGCAGTACACCAAGCTACTGTAACCTTGAACCACTTGGAGGATGTAGAAAACTCACTGGAACATCGGATTGTTAAACAGATGTTGTGGTCGTATTGTGCAATACATGACAGTTGCAATTAGTCTGCAGAAGGTTGTGCTGAGCAGCTTTCTAAATAGTGAAGGCAGAATGATAATTTTTATACTTCACTGATGTTCTGTTAGTGGCATTTCAAAGAATGATCTTCCATGTTTGATTTAATCTTTATGGAAATTGCATCTGCTGATTCATCTGCATCATCACAGAAATTCAACGCCTTTAGAAGAGTTCCTTACCACTATAGGAAACAATTTCACTTTTCCTTCGACACATCACCTGAAACTGAAAATGGTTTTTCCAATGCCATATTGGGCAGACACAATTTTTGTTGATTTAAGATTTTGCTTAGTTTATTTTAAAATAGCACACTTTGGCTCAAAGCTTCATGCCACATTGACAAAAAATATGCTGCCAGACATATTTACAAACATTTTCTTCTGGGAAATCAAGTCCAATTTTTACCTTTACTTTCACATCCTCTTGAGCTTCCAACTGTCACAGGATATGAGCAGTTAGGCCTAGGGATTGGAACAGAGGTGGTCAGGCCTAGGGGTCAGAGCTGGAGTCTGAGGCCAGGAACAGTGCTGAAGGTCAGAGTCAGGGACCAGGAATCAGAGCCACGGCTCAGATTTGGAGTCAGGAACCAACTAGAGGAGCATGGCTGGAGCACACTGAGGTCAGGAGCAAGGCTGGGAACAAGGCAGGATTAGGGCTGAAGCAAGGCTAGGAGCAGGACAGGCACAGGAGAGAACACAGCTACAGGCATGTGCATTGAGTAGCCAAAGATTAGCTGTTGCTCTTGGGTTTAAGAGCAGTCTTGCTGACTTCCTTGGCCAATCAAGCAAAGTGGTCAATCAGGTGGCCCTGATGTGGCTCACTGTGCTCATAAGCTGTCTGGAGACTGGGCAGGTGCACTGCATGTCTTCATTCCTGGCACCAACCATCTTTTATGGGAAACTATAATAAATCCTAATAGAAATTGATAGAAAATTACAGTTCTCTATTTCTAAGTTTTTAGAGTATTTTCTAACCCTCTCAGATTAATCCCTATTATATTTTATAGCACTTACCCATAAATGATGCATCTAACTTTCTTTGCAAAATATTAGTATCCTAAAGCAGTGGCTGTCCAATATGTGTTACAAGAGGATTCCTCAGAATCCCCTCTGTGATTCCAAAGCTCCTGGTGCAGCTCACTGTAGCTCTGGAACCTGGAACCATGGCCACCTGTTGTGAAAGGAGAAAAGATGGACTCCAGCTCAGCTCCCTCTTGGAAAGAGAAGGGGAGAAGAGGAATTGGGAGCGGATTAGTCCCTTGGATCACCTTCTCCCCTTCTTCTTTCAATGAGGAGCAGCAGTGGATGGAGCAAGAGGGTTGGATTCACCTCCATTAGCAAAAGGAGTCAGCAGAGGCCATGTTTACAGGCTCTGCAACTGCACTGAATGGACTCAGGGATGACTGCCTGTGCTATGTATGAAAGGGAGTCAGAAGTGGGCCAGTTTGTCCAGCCAAATGAAGATTACTCTCACTGGATTCTTACTGTGTGCACAAAGACACCATGTAACCTATTATTTGTGCTATTCCTATAAATGAGGGTGGGAAGCATTTACTCTGTGAATTAAAGACATTTGCGATTCCTAATAAGATCAATACAGGAAAAGGGTCATTGCCATAGAATTCGGGGCTACCTCTCAAAATTCAAAATGGTTGGCAAACCTAACACTGGTTCTTGCAAAATCTCATTTGACTGGAGAAAAAGGTATGAAACAGATGCACTCTGAACTTAAATCCTGCAAGTTAGAATTGTGGGGACAATCCCCCTTTCCCTCTCGTAGCTTCCCATAATGGGACAGAGGAGGAGAGCTGCAGGAGTTTAGGATAGGTGGAGATCACCTGAGAGACATGCTCAATTGATGGAAGTTTGACTGGCATGAGGGGAAGACTATCAATGGTGGTATCATTTCACTGAGCAGTGAAGATGAAAAGTTTGGGGACAAAGAAAGAGGAGGGGTAGGTTTCAAATTGAAAAGATGGTCTGGGATAGATTTAAAAGATTGTCTGGGAAACTGAAGAGGAGTTAAAGAATAAAGCAGAGGCAGGGGAAAAGTGGATGGTGGGGAAATGAGGTAAGAAGAAATAGACATTTTACTTTAAAAAATAGTCTCACATAAATTTCCAGAGCAATGTTAGTGCCTATTGGAAAAAAAACAAAACAATTGGAGCAGTGTTGCCAAATGGATATAGGACTAACTGGGACACAGAGAGGTGGCCTGGGTTCCTTGCTCCACTGCTAGCCTGCTGGGTTACCTTGGGCAAATCACTTCATCTCTCTATACCTCAGTCTCCCATCTGTAAAATGGGGATAATGACACTGACTTCTTTTGTAAAACACTTTGAGATCTACAGCTGACAAGCACTATGAACTATAGCTGAGTGTTTTTACAGTCCCTCTCCCTTTGCAGTAATTTATATGTATCTACAGCCTTAATTCCAGTTTAAAGAGCTTCATTTGGGATTTTTTTCCCTAAATTTAGTTAAAAATCTTATAACAAAATACAATTTGGCTACACATCTAACAGGTACACAGAAATGCACATTTTAGTAGTAAAGGTAATTTTGTGCTCCTGCCGCAATCCTGCCCTAACAACTCTCATTGCCTCCTCCTCCACCCTTTGCTGGCCTGCGGGTGTATGGTGGTAGAAAGGTTCTCATTCCCTGAACCCCTCACAAAAATGTGTTTTCAAGTGCAGATGGAAATAGTAGCTTCACCACTCTGCAGTGCCTCTCACATTGGCTCTGTGAGAGGCACTATACTCACCTCTTACAGAAAAGAATATAACACATATAAAATGCCAAGAGCAATGTGTCTCCTCACCAGTTATCCCTATGAGAAGGGCTCTTGAGTTCATTTATGCTGCTGATATTGGCATGGCTTTGTTTTGCTGTTAGCAGTGATTGTTGCTATTTTAGGGAAAATTATATTTTGAAATGAAAACACCTGTAATAACTGACACCTCATAAAGTGCCCCCTAGGCAGAAAAGCAGCAGAACAATGGATGTATTACCCTACATTTGCATATACTGTAGACATTTCTTCATTCAGAGGAAAAGTTATTAGACATATTTAATGCTCTATTGAGAACTCATTTAAAAAAAAAATTAAAATTCCAACATGCCAGATTAATGACAATTACTTGTTACATCTGAATTTATCTCACACACAGTGGTATTGATTGGAATATTTTTTTTAATCCAACAAAAAAAAATATTTCAACAAGCCTGAGCTATTCACTCCAAGTGAACGTTGTTTTAATATATAAATGATTATGAAAGAAATATACTTTTCCCCATTAATATACCCTTAGTAATTTTCACGTGAAAGTTAAAAACACAAGCCCATGACTAAACTGGAATAATATCATATCCTATAAATCTGTGAGTGAATGGGGTAATTTTTCAGCATGGTGCTGGAGAATTTAGGAACTTGATTCCATCAACATGAATAGTGGTGTCTGTCCATCCAAATACAGCAAACACCACTCTGAAAATCTACCTGAGTGTGTCATTAAAAGATTGATCTCAAATTTAAATCAATATTGAAATTATTCTTTTCACAATGTATATTTTGAGAAATTGTATGTTCTCCAGTTATCACTTAGTCACTCCTTCTGGAAGTAGCACAAACAACAGAGAATTTAAGAAATCTTGGAAATGCCCATCAAAGTCAATGGAAAGTTGCTCCCAGTGACTTCAGAGGGCAGTGGATCCAACCTTATGGCCTGGATCCACAAAGCAACTCAGTCATTGCAATGCTCAGCATTGCAACAGTAGCTTTTAGGTGTCTCAGAAATCATTGGAACAATATTTGGATCCACAAAGCCTAAATTAGGTACCTAGGCTCCCAGTACAATGTATGGGGAGAGAGAGAAAAACCTAAAAATGGGATCCATAAAAGCTATTCTGGATGGGGAGCCATCTAAGCTAGCCAATGAGAGATGCTGACCGATGAGAGGGGTGTGTCACCCATTGCCACAAAGTCATCCGCTATTTCACGCACATTTCCAAGAGTCACAGTCCTTCGCAGCAGAATGTGATTAATGGCCCTGCACATGTGTGTGAACGCAATCCCCATGGTGGACTTTCCGACTCCAAACTGATTCGCAACTGACTGGTAGCAGTCCGGAGTTTCCAGTTTCCACTCCATGATTGCCAGGTGCTTCTTCACCAAGAGGGCAGCTCTCATTTTGGTGTCTTTATGCTGGAGGGGAGGGACCACCTCCGCAAACAGTTCCAGGAAAGAGGCTTTGCGCATCCAAAAGTTCTGCAGCCACTGCTCATCATCCCAGACCTGCATAACAATGCAGTCCCACCACTCTGTGCTTGTTTCCCAAGCTCAAAAGCGACAGTCCACCATGAATGCTAAAAGTAACCAGGAATTGTTTCTTTCTGTGGCAGACAGCAGGGCAGGTTCCATGGATACCTGTTCAGATTTAAAGCTCATTAAGTACTGCATGATCAGCAGCGTTGTGTTCATAATACTGATCACCAGGCTAGCGAGCAGTGTTTTCAGGCAGAGACGGTGTGCGCACAGTTTACAGGGCTGTTGAAAAACAGCACGAAACATAGAAGCCTATGGAATGATGGGACAGAAAATACTGCATAGAATCATAGAATATCAGGGTTGGAAGGGACCTCAGGAGGTCATCTAGTCCAACCCCCTGCTCAAATCAGGACCAATTCCCAACTAAATCATCCCAGCCAGGGCTTTGTCAAGCCTGACCTTAAAAACCTCTAAGGAAGGAGATTCCACCACCTCCCTAGGTAACCCATTCCAGTGCTTCACCACCCTCCTAGTGAAAAAGTTTTTCCTAATATCCAACCTAAACCTCCCCCACTGCAACTTGAGACATTACTCCTTGTTCTGTCATCTGCTACCACTGAGAACAGTCTAGATCCATCCTCTTTAGAACCCCCTTTCAGGTAGTTGAAAGCAGCTATCAAATCCCCCCTCATTCTTCTCTTCTGCAGACTAAACAATCCCAGTTCCCTCAGCCTCTCCTCATAAGTCATGTGCTCCAGCCCCCTAATCATTTTTGTTGCCCTCCGCTGACTCTTTCCAATTTTTCCAAATCCTTCTTATGGTGTGGGGCCCAAAACTGGACACAGTATTCCAGATGAGGCCTCACCAATGCCGAATAGAGGGGAATGATCAGGTCCCTCGATTTGCTGGCAATGCCCCTACTTATACAGCCCAAAATGCCCTTAGTCTTCTTGGTAACAAGGACACTCTGCTGACTCATATCCAGCTTCTCGTCCACTGTAACCCCTAGGTCCTTTTCTGCACTGCCACCTCGCCATTCGGTCCCTAGTCTGTAGCAGTGCATAGGATTCTTCTGTCCTAAGTGCAGGACTCTGCACTTGTCCTTGTTGATGTAATGTTGAGCCCGCACCCATGATGCACTGTAATCCACTCCCCATTCCCACAACTCCTAGATACAAAGAGTAGTGAGTTCCACAGTGGGATAGCTACTCATAGTGCACTGCTCTCTCTTTTGATGCTAGAGCAACAACTGTGAACGCGCTCTTTATTTTGAATGGGGCCTGATCCACTAAGCTTCCTCAGAGCATGCCTAACAAATCAGGCCCCACTGGAAAGATAGGCGGAGAAGAACCTATCTTTCCTCAGTTTGAGGATCACACTGGGGTTTAGGTGGGAGGTAGGCGTCTGGATGCCTAGATGGCGGCAGCAGCGTGCATGCTCAGATGCAGAAATATAGGCACCTAGGGAATTTTACCCTCAAAATGTAGGCACCTACAGGGTTAGGTGGCAGCTAAGGAGGGGTTTTGTGGCTCACAATGGTGCTAAATCTGGGGTTTAGGTGCCTAAGTATCCTTAAGGATCTGGGACTATATGACCAGCTTGAACATATGGAAACAACTATTACTCCAGCATCCCAAAAGAACAAGAAACCCTCTCCATGTAAGAGTTCTCCAAAAACAAACATTCTTAAATTCCTCATTTTCTTTAAATAATGTGATCAAGGTCTCTAAAAATGTAGTGGTTCACAAAGGATGACTGTGAAGTAGATCAAGGCAATGAATGAGCAATAACTTACTGTTGAAGGTTAGGAAAATACTTTTCATTGCGTAAACTTTGGCTAACCTAATACTATTCTTTTTTTACTCTTGGATGAACTGCAGACATCATTATCCCCAGAAGTATTCTATTAGAAGATAAAAGAAGAGGGGAAAACCACTACATATAACATTTGTCGGTACCAGACAAGTTCTCTTTTAAGAACACTATAATTATAAATACATAAAATATTGAGAAGTTTTGCCAAAAATAGACTGGAAAATTGCAACTCACATATGATTAATCTTGTATTGCCTACTAAGCATCACCATCTTTGTGATTGCAATTAAGAACATTCAGGGTTGAAATGTTAAAGTCCATAAACACATAAACCATAAATAGGAGGACCAAAATGCTTGAGTGGTTAAAAATATAGGTACACTATATATTAAAGTTAAAACAAATAAAAAACATGAGTCCATCCTTGATGGTACTGCTGGTGATGAATAAAAACAAAATTCCAGATTTATTTCAAAACCTTTTGTTTCAGCAATATGCTGTTTTGGAATTCTGAAAACAAAATTAAGAAGAGTGGGGGATAATTATGGAAAAACACATCAGTAATTTAAAAATGATACTGTGTGGCACCCAACCCTGATGTTTTAAACATCACTAACCTTAAAAATAAGAGACCAGACAAATAATAAAGACACATTAAGACTAAGTTCACTTTTTTTGCTCCAGTCTCCACTATAAAGTTAACTGTGACCAGATGCTTAATACAATTAATATTAACAACAAGGGGGGCAGGAACATAGCCTACAATAGGGAAAGAACAGATTAAAGAATATTTAAATAAATTAGATGTATTTAAATTGGTAAAGCCTGAAGAAATTTATCCTACACTACTTAAAGAACTAACCAAAATAATCTCTGACTCACAAATAGGGTCCTACCAAATTCACAGCCATGAAAAACACATCACGGACCGTGAAATCTGGTCTCCCTCTGTGAAATCTGGTCTTTTGTGTAATTTTACCCTATACTATACTGATTTCATGGTGGAGACCAGTGTTTCTCAAATTGGGGGTCCTGACCCAAAAGCGAGTTGCAGGCGGATCACAAGGTTATTTTAGAAGGATTGTGGTATTGCCATCCTTACTTCTGCGCTGCCTTCAGAGCTGGTTGGCCAGAGAGCAGTGGCTGTTGGCCAGATGCCCAGCTCTGAAGTCAGCACCCTGTCAGCAGCAGCACAGAATTAAGATTGGCAATACCATATACCATACCATGCCACCCTGATTTCTGCACTGCTGCCTTCAGAACTGGGTGGCCGGAAAATTCCCCCCTGGGGAAGCTGGGCTGCCCTGGTACGGCAAACTGGCTCTTGCTGGTACGCCGTACCGGGGCGTACCAGCTTACTTTCACCTCTGATTACAGACCAATAAGCCTGACTTTAATACCCAGAATTATAGAGCAGTCAGTCTAATGCTGAGGACTCCAAAAGATACTGGAACAATCAATTTGTTCAAACGTGGAGGATAAGGAAGTGATAGGTAATAGCCAAAATGGATTTGCCAAAAACAAATTGTGACATACCAATTTAATTTCATTCTTTGACAGGGTAACCAGCCTAGCAGATGAGGGAAAGCAGTTGATGTGATAGATCTTGACTTTAACAAGTCTTTTAACACAGTCCCACATGACATTCTCATCAACAAAATAGGGAAATATGGTCTAGAGATTAAATCACTATAAGGTAATTGAAAGACCATCCTCAGAGTAATTATTAATAGTTTGCTCTGAAACTGGGAGGACATATCAAGTGGGATCCTACATGGGTCTATCCTACATCCAGTACTATTCAATATTTTCATCAATGACTTGGATGATGGAGTGGAAAGTACACTTATAAAATCTGCAGATGACAAAGCTAGGAGGGGTTGCAAACACTTTGGAGGACAGAATTAGAATTAAAAATCATCTTGATAAATTGGAGAATTGGTCTGAAATCAGTAAGATTGCATTTAGCTCTGCTGAATTTCATGTACTACACTTAGGAAGGAAAAATCAAATGCAAAAACACAAAATGGGCAATAACTGGCAAGGCAGTAGTACTACAGAGAAGTATCTCAGATTTCTAGTGGATCACAAATTGAATATGAGGCAATATGATGGTGTTGAAAAAAAGGCAAAAGTTATTCTGGGAGGTATTAACACGAGTGTCGTATGTAACACGTGGGAGGTAAATGTTTTGCTCTAATCAGCTGCAGGACTGTGACCAGTTTTGGGCATCACAGTTTAAGAAATATGTGAACAAATTGGAAAGAGTCTTAAGGAGAGCAACAAAAATGATAAGAGGTTTAGAACACATGACCTATGAGTAAAGCTGCGATTCTTTCATGGAGGTCACGGAAGTCCATGACTTTCCGCGACCTTTGCGACTTCTGCAGCAATTGGTGAGGCTGACTTCAGGAGTGACCCAGGGCCAGCTGCTTCAGCGGTCCCCAGGGTCAGCTGCACCAGCCACTGCTCGGGCAGCCGTGGGCACCTGACTCCGGGGATTGCCGGAATAGTGGCCGGTGTGGCTGGTTCTGGGGACTGCCCAAGTAGCAGCGGTCCTGGGGGTCCCAAAGGCCGTCCAGACAGCAGTCCCCAGGAGCAGCAGCGGAGCAGTCAACCCCCAGCACTTCCCACCACCTTCCCAACCCCGAGCAGCAGGGCCCCAGAAATAGAGATTTAGTCAGGGGTATTTTTGGTAAAAATAATGGACAGGTCACAGGCCATGAATTTTTATTTATTGCCCGTGACCTGTCCATAACTTTTACCAAAAATACCTCTGACTAAATCTTAGCCTTACCTATGAGGAAATATTGAAAGAATTGGGCATACTCGTCTAGAAAAGAGAAGACTGAAGGGGACATAACGGTCTTCAAATGAAGACACATAAACGGTTGTTACAAAGAGGACAGTGATTTTTTTTGTTTTCCATGTCCACCAAGGATAGGATAAAAAACAATTGGCCCTTGGTTTGCAGGTAAGGAGATATAGATTAGATAGTAGGAATTTTTTTCTAAGTATAAGAACAGTTAAGCAATGGAACAGGTTACCTAGGAAGCTGTGGAATTCCCAACACTGGAGCTGTTCAAAATCAGGTTAGACACCTGTTGGGGGTGATCTAAGTATATTTAATCCTGCCTCGGTGCAGGGGATGGACTAGATGAGATCTTGAAGTTCCTTTCAGCCCTCTATTTCTATGATTTCGATGATAATATTATCATTTTCACAGTAGTTCAGCCAAATGTATAGCATATTTTTATTTTGTAGCATTAAAGGCTGATCCATTGTTTGTGCATTCTTTTCAATATTGCTTAAAATAGAGAAAATACTGAACCTTGACAGAACCATCAGCATATCTTGACTGTAACTTAATACTGAAGATCATCTCTGCAAGAATCCCCCACTTGCAGTCTCACAATAACTAAATTTGTTTAGTTGCACAGTGATAGGTAGGTCCGTTTTTTGGCCTAGACATATTGACATTGTGCTAATGAATTTAAATTATACTGATTAAAAACCATACAAAGTAAAAAACCAACCTGAATTTAACTAGATTTAAAAGTTACACTTCTTAGTCATAATACAGTAACTCCTCACTTAAAGTCGCCCCGTTAACGTTGTTACGTTGCTGATCAGTTAGGGAACATGCTCATTTAAAGCTGTGCAGTGCTCCCTTCTAATGTCGTTTGGCAGCCGCCTGCTTTGTCCACTGCTTGCAGGAAGAGCAGCCCGTTGCAGCTAGCTGGTGGGGGCTTGTAACCAGGGTGGACCGGCAGCCCCCCTATTAGCTCCCGGCTCCCCTAAGTTCCCTGTGCAGCAGCTACCCAGCAGGCTAGCAATAGCCGCTGTCCCTCCCACCACTGCCATGTGCTGCTCCTGCCCTCTGCCTTGGAGCTGCTCCCCGAGACTCCTGCTTGCTGTGCGGGGGGGAGGAGAGGAAGACGGGGGCTAATGTCAGGGTGTCACCCTCCCCCCTGCTCTTGCACCCCGCTTACCCCATCTTCCATATAGCAGTGAGGACACACGACAGGGCTCAGGACGGAGGGAGCTTGCTGGCAGCAGCTGTGGTCTCCACAAGCTGATCTAATTAACAAGTCAGTGTACTTAAAGGGGAAATGTGCATCTCTCTCTCTCTCTCTCTCACACACACACACACACACACACACACACACACACACACACACACACAGTATGTGTCTCTGTTTCTGTCTGCGATGGTGTCTCCCCTCCCTCCATTCCTGCTGCCTTGTAGAGTGTGAGAGTTAACCCTTGAGGGCTCAGCCAATTGCTAGTTCATCACTTAGCAGTAAGGCATTCCCTGGGAAATATCCCACCCTCTGACTCTTCCACCTCTACCACACTTCACAATCATCATCACTATGTACCAGTATTAAATTGTTTGTTTAAAACTTATACTGTGTGTGTATATATAATATAGTCTTTTGTCTGGTAAAAAAAAATTCCCTGGACCCTAACCCCCTTATTTACATTAATTCTTATGGGGAAATTGTATTCACTTAACATCATTTCGCTTAAAGTCGCATTTTTCAGGAACATAACTACAACGTTAAGTGAGGATTTACTGTATTTGAAGCTAGCTTTAACAAAATGGTGTAATGACTATCTTAACAGCACACAGGAATTTAGGGTTAAGGATTTTTGGTTTAATTAAAGGTGTCATCTCATTTAAGCCAAAGGATATTAAAGGTCATGTCTGTCAATTCTTTCTAGCCTATTACTATCAAGATGGAGTAACATTTTATTTCCATCTTTTGTTTGTTGAATAATGGGATTTACTGTACCTTATTTTATTTTTAATAAAATATTATTTAATAAAATAAGAATAAATAAAATATATTTCAGATTAAATTCTAGATAATCTCCTCTACTTCTAAAGGGCTCTTGATTCTGGCATCTCTCCAATAGGAGGAATAGAAGGGGAGAGATATGACTTCTGTCATGGAGAGGAGAGTTAGGAAACAAAGATAAATATCCAGATTGGTTATATAGATACATATGTTCTGTGTTTGTACAGCACCTAGCACAATGGAGTCCTGGTCCATGACTGGGCACTAAGATAATAAAATAAATAATAATATAGATGCGCCCACTACATTATTCCCATACCCTTGTGGAAGCACTGTGGGTGTACTGTAATTATGGTACATTGTTGGGTTTTTGGAGGTGGACAATAGGGGCAACATAGGAAGGAGCCATTCCCCACAATATTCTCCTCTCCCTCAATGCAGATCTTTGCTCAGATACTAAAGCCTAAATTAACTTTCTTTGACAAACTTAAATTCTACACTTACAACCTGATCCCTCAGAGAGGAGTGTTTTGCATAAATGCAAGATGCCTGCTCAATGGTAGCAAGGCTACTAAAAGATGTCCCCTTTCCCCTTGGATTCTCTGGATCCACAATGGAGGGAGATCACATCCAAGACACTTGTAAGTGCCTTCAAATGTTTTCACACAAAAGCAACAATGTAAAGGAAACATCATAAGATAAACCTGAGAGAGTTTCCTAGCTCCCATTCTCTCCTCTAGAAGGAGGCTACAATTTGACTATTAATTTATTATTTGTTCATATTTATGAACAAGTACCTATAAGTGAGCATTCTATATTCTTTGTCATATATTCCATCAAGTAGAGCACATAATGGAATATAAAGTTCTTCACATAAATATCCAACAAAGCTACTATCCCAGCCCATTTCTTCCTCAACAGCCTGAGGAAGAAAAGCATGAGATGGAGCTTGTCTATCACAAGTCTTGTCACAATTTGATTTTATTTAGCATTTTGACAGATGATTTTATTTTAAGCATTTTTTAAAAGATTTTGTTTAAATATTCACAGTTATGGTGAGTCAGATAATGTTAGGTGGTCAGACAATTATTTAATGACAGCAGATGATGAGATTCAAAAAGTATAAGTTTTATCAACTATTAAAACACAAACTGTTAACATCATATGTCAAAGTATTAGCCTGAAATGAAATTCTAGCAGCATTTTTCTTACTTTGCCTCTCTGTAAATTTTGACTATCATTAATGGAAATGGAAATATTTTTTCATCACCTTATGTGTGTACAGTGAAATTAACATTTACCGATAAAAATCGAATTCTTCCAAGACTATTTGTCACAAAGGAAGCTGTCTTTCTGAGCAGTCTGGCTGGGGAGCAATTTCTTTACAATTTTTACATTGTTTCAATTCATTCAACAGCCCTTTTGACTAATATGAATTATTTAAACCAATAAGACTAACACAAAAACTGATTTATAAAAGCAGTTCTTGGGCCATCACTTCGGTCACCTTTGTCAACACCTCTTGGATTCAGCTTCCTCTGTCTCTGTGGAGCTAAATGAACGCCATGTGCAAAAAAATACATATTTAACAACTTAGGCACACTGGAGTGGAGCAAAATCTTCCAAAGTTACCAACCTTGTGGTTTGTACTAATAAAACAGAGAAATGTTTAGAGAAAAAAAATGGCTACCATTTCATAAAATGTTGAAACACAGCTTGATTAATGTGTGGACATTTAAGAATATCAATCTAGAGAGGAAAAAAACAAACATCTGTATACTGATAGTGTTCTTCAGAAAGAGAAAATTCTGATTATAGGATTTTTTGGGGAATAAAAAAATCACACCTAGATTGTTACATTAAAGAGATGAACACACAGAGTATCTGCAGAGGAGCCAGAGTTCTGAACAAAAAAACACCCACAAACACACTGTACCTTACCAGATTTATTATCTAACATCAGATACAGAGTTGGAGTGTACTGTGGTGACAATCTGATGGATATATGGGAGAAAGAAAATAATACTCTGATATTCTCAAACACCGCAACACAAATCCAACAGCACAATAATTTGTGGTATCTCAGGAAATCTTCACAAATGAAAGAATCGCGGCTTCCATTCTGTTCCTTGTAAAACAGAAAATACTGGTCGAAGGAGAATTTATATTTTTCTGGATTGTTTCTACAGAGCTGCGGGGAGAGCCACTGCTTGTGCTGCTGCCTTTCCCCAAGGAGCTAAAGCAGAGGCGCTGCCCTGCAGCTCCAGCTGTTTGCCACTGCCTCTCCACGGGGAGCTAACATCTGAAGGAAGGGGCCACTGAGGGAAAGAGGGGATGTATGGCGGGAGGAGTGGGGGGCATGTCACAAGCTGTTGGGAGGCAAACCTTTAAATTGTGCCCCCCGCCCCCCCTTTCTCAGCAGGCACCAGTCGCCTCTGCAACTCTCTAGCCCCACCACCCCACTGCAGGGCAGAAGCCCTGAGCTCCCACCACAATCTGATAGGTGGAGAATGGGAGGCAGCGTGAAGGGCTCTGAGAGCCTCACTAACTGTAAAAGAGCTGCATGCGTCTCACGAGCCACAGTTTGGCCACCCCACTATATAAAATAGAAACTTAGCTTCTGTAATGAATACATGAACTAGTGTTCTCATTGTTTTACAATGCTATTCAAGAAATTCAAATCTTTCATATAATTGCCTGTAACACCACAAGTTTGCCTGCTATTCTACTCCCTCTTTTTCCAACACACTATTATGTTACTATATTTAATGGTTACAAACAAGAGTCCAATCATTTGCATCTACATCTATTCTTTGAAGCACTTACTAGCGAGATTACCTGGCCCTTTCAATTCCATCTGTGCTGCTCAGGGACAAGGAAGCATAAACCACTCACAGGTCAATTGGTGGGAATTCCCTTGGCTTGGGGTAGTCCTCCAGCTATTTGGGTCAACCACAATCAGGAACAAAAGTTTGTGTCATTGAATAAACACTTATGAAGAGTCAGTGGTAGTTTTTAACTTGAGGTAATCGATTGCCAGCGTGTCTTGGAACAAACATTCATGTAGTGCTACACTAGCATTTACAAACATCTTAGCTATACATGTCTAGTCCGGAAAAACCTTAACTAACTATTGTAAATGGTACTGTAACAAGTATTAATTGGCAATCAAATAACATATTACAATACTATGGACAATTTGAATCCATGTTAACTATACATATAAAAGAACTTCAAACATGTTAACCTACATCCTAACAAGTGTTAGGAGGACTTTTTAATCATGATAAGCTAGCCCCATTGAGTGAACACAATTGAAAAAACACACCCTTTTAGCCCAAAGATAGGGCCAAAAAGAGTGCCTCTCTGCCTAGCTGGGTCTCAATCTTTTAGCAATAGTATATGGCATCTATAGTATTTCCTTTGTGGTTCACTGTATTTTAGCTACAGTTCTGTACCAGCTGAGGATGAAAGTCACTTCCCCAAGTGGTGATCAAAATGTCTCATTTCCTTTCAATGTGTCAGAAGAGCTTTTCTCACAAATGACTTTTTGCCTGATTGCCCTTCTCTAGAAGCCCGATAAAACTTTTCACTGAGAAATTATCTTTTACCATTTATAGTTATTCTCCTTTTTAATTAACAACCCAGGATATAATTGCAATAAGACATTTTAGGAAATGCAATTGTAGTTTATAAAACACCTAGGTTGTTTAAAGGCAAAGTGCCTTGGGTGTTTGTTTACTGCACAATATTTGCATTCTCTGACATGCTTCATGGCTTAGTTGACATGGACTTTATAAGTAGAAATAGGTTTTAATTATTCAGAAGGCAATGGGTAAGAATATGGGTATTTACATTTTAATTCCATACATTGATTCAGACATTATTTGTCTACTTCCTCCAAGAATAAACAGAATTAGGCTGAAAAATTCAAACATACAAATGGTAAAAAAGCAAAAACCAAAAAATTTTCAATTCAGTTTTTTTCCCGCATGAGTTAGTGAATAACCTTAGACCTTACTGCGTTTGCTGGGCAATATTATTCTTTGAGGGAGATTATAAACCAAATTATTTAAATAGATGGATCAGAAAAGAGCTATTGACAGAGATATCACACAAACTGCACAATGATCCTACATGACTCATCCATTATTTAAAAAGTACATTGGATCCTTCCATTACCTATTTCCTAATATTTTGGGACTGTATCATCACTAAAGATAATCACAAAGAAAAAAGTACAAGCATACTATCTAGAAAAATGGTCAAATGTCTATATAACAAGAGACCTGATTAAATAACACATCTTTGTCCAGAAGCCCTGAAAGACTGAGAAAGCTATATGCACATACAAATTTCCCCCCATTGACTGTTATTGAGTAGAAAAATTTTAAAATACTATTTTAATAAGTAAGGTACTAATAATATGTAGCCTAGGCATCTGACACCCACTGATATTTGAAAATGGGACTTATCCTTAGTGTTTTAGAATATTGATGAAGTATACCCTAGTATTTTTATAACTGTATTATGTGCAGAGTCAGACCAGAATACAAGCGTATATTAATTCTGCTTTTACAGCTTTCCACATGCTGGCTAGAATATGACTACTCATTTTTCTGTACATTTTATAAAGATACAAAATAAGAAAAAAATATATATGCCTCACTTCTGTCCCTAATCCTTCTTACTTAAGCACTGAAACCATTTCAATGAATATGTAAAGCATTACTAAAGAGCATATAATTAAACTTAAATCAATAGGTGGACAGCTGGGTTGTGCAATGGCAAAACCCAAGCAATTCCACAGAAACATCCCCCAGGGGATATTCTCTGTTGTTGTGTAGGGTTTTAGCTTTTACTTTTTGCATTTTGACTGATTAACACAAAATGTATCTTGGCATTCTTTCTGTTTGTAATGCAAAGGGTCTGAATCATACAGCAAGACACCTCAATTCCCCCAATATTTCTAATATGAACATTACCTTAATCTTTCTGAAAGATAGCAGAAGATTTTTATTTAGTTTTTAAAATGTTAAAAAGGTGAGCTATTTAGTCGTTTTTAATGAGAATTAAAAATCTGCTTATTTGATTTAATAAACTCATCAAGCATTCTCTTTGTAGTTCTAATTCCTTGAATAGGAATGTCAAGGCATGTGATACCGTATAACCCTGAAAATAATCTCAGGAGACTTTCTAATACTGTCATTCACAGTAAGGAATGCAATTTAGCACTGAAGGGATAGCTATATTCATTATGGGTGAAATGCATCCCACCTATCACACAAAGGCAGAGAAAATGGGCTTTGTGCAGGGAATGACGTGGGCTTGAACCCATTCCCACTGTGGAGGCTGTGGCTCTCCTCATTTTCTACAGTAGTCAGTGGGCTCCTGCTTTTCACATACTGTATGTGGGGGTTTCCAATTATATAAACAAGAATCCATCAGCCTCCTCCATGACCATCTCCAATCATCCCCTCCTATGCTACTCATATTTAGAGCCCGCAAGGAGCCATCTCCCCAGCACAGTGGTATTTCCAGAGCTACTCTGTACCCATTTAAGGGTACTGTAGGAATTTCTTGATAAAATGAACATTACACAGGGTCTCTAATTATGGGTGACTTTCAGCATGCGTGCACACCCATCCACACATGTGTATGTGTATGTGTTCACACAGAGAAGCTGCTGGTGCACAGCACCTCTAAAATCAGGCCGTTTATTTTAGGCACTTAAATATGATTTTAGATGCCTAGATTTACCTATCTACACTTGGAAATAGGATGTATATATATATATACCATAATTAAGCATAAACTTTATGTATGAACATCCACAGGATAGGTGAACACTTTGTAAGACATAAGAGAATTATTTAATTCAAAGGCAAAAACCTGGTGCTGTCCCACATGTGCCATTATGCCTATAAGGTTTGGCTGGGACAGACAGATGGCTTTTCAGGGCAGACACACCTCACCCAATCCCCTTGTGCTGTACAATCGTTCTTCACAAGATCCATCTGCTTCTTCTTACAGACTCATCAGAGCCCAAAGCCACACTTAATGGTGACAAGAAATCAGTGACACTGTGCTGAGGAGCCCTGCAATGCTGACCAGCATCCATTTAACTGATGTGCCAGCTCAACAAGGCAGGTGAAGTGATTCAATAAGCTTATCTTGATTCTTCGGTTAGTCTATCCCTGGAGAGGGAGGCAGTGGTTTCAATAAAAGCAACCCTTGCTTCTTTTCCTAATCCATTCCACTGAGAGATGGAAAGTGGATCCAATGCTTCCTCCAGCTTTATTGGCAAACCCCTGTCACTTCAGTCTCACAGATCAGGAATATCTTTTCTCTCTGCCTGCACTGCACCGCCCTGCTCTCAGAGTATGAAAAGCCGAAGTGCCAGTGGTGAAGACAGCAGTGTCTTTCAGAGTTTATCAATGTCAAGTCTGAAGGGCTTTTTGTTATTGCCTCATCTACAATTACAATACTACAATAATAACAACACTTTTTTCACATTTTGATGTATGCGGGACACGTGGTGGCCTATGTACTGATTTAACTACAGCCAACTGAAAATTCTTCTAGGATTACTACTGAAGCTGACTTAAGTTTACAGCAGCCTTTTTGAACGTGAATATATATGTTTAAGGTGTAGTCTGCAGAAAGACCTTGAATAAAAATTGCAAAACAGCAAGTGCCATTTTGAATACATATGCCACCCCAGAATAGCAGCATAATAAAATCAGTCTGAAGTGCCTACCCACTGGACTTAATAGTCCTCAGTTAGATTGTGGGAGAAATTCTGGTTTCACAAAAAGAACAGGAGTACTTGTGGTACCTTAGAGACTAACAAATTCATTAGAGCATAAGCTTTCGTGGGCTACAGCCCACTTCCTCGGATGCATATAGAGCGAAACGTATATTGAGGAGATATATATATATCTCCTCAATATATGTTTCACTCTATATGCATCCGAGGAAGTGGGCTGTATATATATCTCCTCAATATACGTTTCACTCTATATGCATCCGAAGAAGTGGGCTGTAGCCCACGAAAGCTTATGCTCTAATGAAATATCTCCTCAATATACGTTTCACTCTATATGCAGCCGAAGAAGTGGGCTGTAGCCCACGAAAGCTTATGCTCTAATGAATTTCTTAGTCACTAAGGTGCCACAAGTACTCCTGTTCTTTTTGCGGATACAGACTAACACGGCTGCTACTCTGAATTCTGGTTTCAGTTACTCCTGGTGTGAATCCAAAATAACTTTACTAAATTTAATGGAACTACTCTGGATTTATACCAGGTGTCACTGAGAGGAGAAATTTAATCTTTTTCTGAAGGATGAACAAAATTTTACTGGAAATTCGTGAATACTTTCAATGAATTGCCGATGACAAGGGCTTGCCTATCCGATGAGGGTCCTTAAAGTAGGAGTCCCTATTTTTAATACATAGTTACCCTAAGTGAAATTATTTATTTGTTTTTCCTCGTTTATTCTGAAAAATTGTGATGATCATAGTTTCTTTCTCTTTCCCTGAGAGCCTCTCATAACACATTAAAAATATGTCAAGCAGTATCTTGAAAAGTCAACTGCTGCACTTGGACATCCATGAAGAGTAGCAGATTTGACATGATACTGTATGGAGTGAATATTGACTATTTGCATGACTATTTGCCCACGAATGGAATCAAAACCTAAAAAGATACTAGTACAGTAGGACAGAATTTAGCTTTATTCTGAGCCTAAGCCGAAAGTACTTAGGTAGCCACACTTCCATTGACTTCTCTTGGAGTTGGATCTCCAAGACTGGCTAATCAGACCCATTGCCTTCTGTATAAACAATGTATACTTTAAGTGATATGACCATGTGGGCTGAAGCAGCTACCATAGTTCCGCAATAGCTCACACACAAGCTAGGACTCTATAAACTATTTTATTGAGAGGGGAGTGTTTTACAGGGCACTAGGCTTGTCCACTACTCTCTTCTGAGAGTGCCATTTAATGGCAACACCCTTCAGCCATCAGATGTAGGAAGAACTGACCCAGATCTCATTTCCCATTCAAAGGATGACCCGTCTAACTGCACACCCTTTTCCTTCCGGCATTGGTCTTACCAGTGCACAAGGCTTGAAAGGAGTCATCTAATTTTGACCCGTCACTGCCCTTAAGAAATGGGTTCACTGTGATCTAACTACAATGCAAGACTTGTGCTTGTGCCCCTCCTTCTACAAACACGCTTCCAAAAACCAACAAGCAAAATAAACTTTAAGGGCATAAACTTCAGTAAGTAAAGGAATCAGGCACCCAGGATTGCTTTATGCATGAAAGAATCAAGGACCTTTTCCCTCTAGCTAGAACAATTCTACACAAGCACATTAACAAGCCACTTGGTTCTATCCTGATTTATCTTCCTCATCAATTAGATAACTTTTATTTATGCCTGAGGGCTGTGCTGTGCTGGTGTTTGCTGTGAACTGTTCTACCAGTGAATTTATTAGCCAGATATATAATTTAATCAGTGATTTCAATTTCCCACTAGCAAATCACATTTACCATCATCATTCCCAATAATATTGTTCTTAAAAGATACAGTGCTTCATTGTGTCTCACTTTTAAATACTGCCTTAACTAGTGCCAGCCTAGTAGTATGGAGCCTTAGCCATCTCCTCTAAGAATCAATTTTCTATTACTTTAGAGTCTGCCATGCATATCAAGGATATCACAGAAATGAGAAGAGCTCTGTGTAAGCTCGAAAGCTTGTCTCGCTCACCTACAGAAGTTGGTCCAATAAAAGATATAACCTCATCCACGTTGTCTCTCTAACAGGGCTGGTAGTAGGGGCAGGCAACCCAGATGACTGCCTGGGGTGCTGGGCTTGGGGGGCACTGGGCTCGGGGTGCTGTTTTTCTTGTACAGGTCCTAGCGTACAAATTTATTGTCTTATATAACAGGGATAAATCATGCATCAAAATCATGAAATGGGCTACAAATGCAATAAAAATGAGATTCAAACGTTTAACAAATGGGGGGCACCAAAGACACTCCTCACCTGGGGTGCCATTGGGTTTTGGGCTGTCCCTGCTCTCTAAAATCACGGGACCAACACAGATACAACATCACTGCATACTAACTGCCTGGTGTCAGTCCCAATTCCACCCTTTCCTGCTGTCTTTTCCCCTTCTTTGCCTGTCCCCTCACCAAATGCACCCAACTCATAAAAGTTGAAAAGAAATTGTTTCGTGTGGAGACTAACAATTAAACTGTAATTTTAGGTCAGAACTATATTTCTAAATCCTTTTTCTTGGTACTGGACTCAATGCTCCTGTATAATACAAGTGAAAGTGAACCAGATCAGTTGTAACTGCCGGGGGAAGGGCCAGGGATGGCATGACACAGGAAAGGGGAGCAGTGGCTCTGCAGCATACTTCCCTATGTTCTAATTTATCACTACTCCAGGTGTCAACCTGCAGTATGTCAGGGAGGGGCATATCCATGGCAGGAGATAGAATAGCCAGGGAGCATCTTTACTTTGCATATGTTCCCTGAGCCCAATGGATATCCATATCTTGCAATGTTCCCACTATGACTTTTTCTTCATGGCCATGGCAGGAAGCAGCCATGGGGAACGCAATTTGAGGGAGTTACCAGTGTAGTACTGAGAAGAAAGGGTTCTGGCAGACCTTTACAGAGGAACAGCTCTCCCCTGCCCTCCCAATGGATGACAGAGGACGGATCACTTGATGATTACCTGTTCTGTTCATTTCCTGTGGGGCATCTGACATTGGCCACTGTTGGAAGACAGGACACTGGGCTATATGGACCTTATCTGTGTTTATGCCATCATCATAGTCCCTCCCTCTCCCCCACCCCCATGCTCATCAGCCCCCAGGGGAATGTTAGGAAGCAACTCCATGAAGTAAAACTCACTGCCCCACTGCTTGTTCTTCCATGGGAGGGTAAAATGTGATCTATAATGATTTATTATAAAACAAACAAAGAAAAAAACATGTCCAGACACATATTACATTTATTGTTTGTAGAACACAGACTAATGTGGAAATCTGCTAGATCTGTAAATGACCCCAAGGCTCCTAGCGCCTGTGGAAGCCTGATGTTACATGAAGCCTGACCCTCATTTCCAGAACATGTTGATGCAATAATGGCTTGTAAAAGAAAACGGGGAGAGGATGGAGGACCGATAATCTATCCCTGAACAAAAATGCTGAAAAATGCTGATAATCAAATAAAGTGCTAGCCACTGCAACAAACGTTAACATTAATTTTTCTTAATAAAACTTACTAACAATTAGTTACTAAAAAGATCAACTCATTTTACCCCTTCCTGTTCCTTTGGCTTTTATTAAAATGAAAATATTAGGATACAGATTATTTCTACATCTTTTGGTCAGTGTAGCAAACACTGTAACCTAGATGTCAAATATTGTGCTGTTACTAAACAGTACTTTGTGATTTACCGCTTGCTATTGTGTACATTTAAATTACATTATAGATTTTATAGGCTGTACTTCAGGATTAGAAATTAACAGTTTCTTAACAATGAAAGCAGTAATGTTTTTCAACCAGGGCCACTCAGAGGATTCAGGGGGCCCCCGCTGCCGAATTGCCGCCTAAGACCCAGCACTTCGGCGGGTCCCGGGGCTGAAGGACCCCCCGTCGCGGGTCTTCAGGGCACTTCGGCGGCGGGGGTCCTTCCGCCCTGGGACCGCCGCCGAAGACTTGGAGCGGAAGAAGCTCCAGGGGCCCAGGCCCCGCAAGAGTTTTCCAGGGCCCACGGAGCGAATGAAGGACCCCGCTCCAGGGGCCCCGAAAAACTCTCGTGGGGGCTCCTGCGGGGCCCAGGGCCTGGGGCAAATTGCCCCACTTGCCCCCCTCCCCCGGGCGGCCCTGTTTTCAACTACTTTCTGATACAGACAACAGGCCTAAAAAAAGTCTAACGTGAGCAATATACCCATGTGATTAACATTTTTCACACCTACTATATAATGTTTAAAGATCAGGATTATTAGTTATATAAATTAATCTGGTGAGAAAATTATCCGTCAAAGTAACAGAATTTTAATTTCTTTCACAGGCTAGTTCTGTTTATAATTAGCCAGAGTGAGGGAACAAAAAGAAAAGAACAGAACAAAAACGTAAGCATTGTTAAATGGGAATCTAGCTAACTTCTTAAAAGATTTCCTAACTTTGCACAAATACGTGAGGACAGAGAATCCCAAGTCCCACAACAAAGTCGCTTATGGCTTAAATGCAGCATGTCCATCATTTCTGTTTTTGTTGAATGAAAGGTAGAACACTACACAAAGATGGCACACCTTTTTCAGCATTCCCAGGGCTGGCATAGACCTCGTCCCGGAATCATGGAGCTGCAGCCAGCTCTTTTCCAGTGGACGTTGGGCACAGCTGAACATCTGGGCTATTATCTTCTCCTGTTTCTTTTATGGGTCTACCCACTTTCAAACGTCACCAACCTTCGCTATGTTCACACAAGGTACTAATGCTATTCTATGATATGACAATTGATCAAATTCTGCTCATGGCTACACCCATAAAACCCCAGGGCAGGCATCATAGACAGTACTGAGAGCATTGGGGATGAAGTGGTGTGAGAGCAGAATTTCACTCTAAGTCTTTAAGAGCAAGATTCAGATACAGCGCAGCTTTCCTAAATCTTGCAGGCCAAGTCTTAAGCCTCTGGAGGACAAATCTTGCCACTTTCTGAAGGCTGCATTCTTCAAGACACTCAATGGCCTGGGCCCACATTATCTAAATGATTGCCTAAAGCTCTGTGATGAGGTCTGTGGTCAATAACTTAATTCCTCTGGCTCAATGGAACTTTGTATCATAAGAATTAAATTAGGCTGTGCAGCAAAGAGAGCTTTGTAAGAGGTCAATTTAAAACTGTGGGACCAACTCCTAGAGGAACTAAGGACCATCACACATACCTCACCACCTTCCACTCCAAGTGCAAGATGCACTACTCCTACTTCGCCTTGTCTAACATAAACACATAGCAGTGTGTACATTTAAAAAAAATCCCCCACCAATACAAAACACTGCACTGCACATATAATTCTCCCCTGGGGAGAGGATGAAAGAGAGGACAAATCGTACATGACAGATGTCAGTTATGTCCCTTAATACTTAGATACTTGGCGAAGAGGGTGGTATAAGAACCTATATAGAACAGAACATAAAAAGAATGGAAAAGAACAAGGACATCAGAAAAGGGGCAAACAATGGCATGAAGATGGATGACACCTATGTGCAAATAAACCCACCTACCTTTCCAGCATAGGGTTGCCAGGCGTCTGGTTTTCAACCAGAACACCTGGTCAAAAATGACCCTGGCAGCTCCGGTTGGCACTGCCGACAAGGCTGTTAAAAGTCAGGTCAGCGGCACAGCGGGGGCCTGAGGCTATGGCCTGCTCCCTGCCTGCCCTTGCTCCGCGCGGCTCCCGGAAGTGGCAGCCAGGTCCCTGCGGCCCCTGGGCACATGGGAGGCCAGGGAGGCTCCGCACGTTGCCCACGCCCTGAGTGCCAGCTCTGCAGCTCCATTGGCTGGGAACCGCGACCAAATGCGATTGCAGCGCACTGAGCCTCCCTGGCCACCCATGTGCCTAGGTGCCGCAGGGATCTGGCGGCCGCTTCCTGGGAGCTACAGTAAGCGCTGCCGGGACCCAGCACCCCCTCCCACTTTACAATCCCCTGCCCCAGCCCAGAGTCCCCTCCTTCACCCAAACTCCCTCCCTGAACCCGCACCACCCCAACACCCTGCCCCAGCCCGGACCCCCTCCTGCACTCCAAACCCCTCATCTCTGGCCCCACCCAAGAGCCCATACCCCCAGCCGGAGCCCTCACTCCCCATACTCCTCTGCCCCATCCCAGAGCCCTCTCCTGCACCCTGAACCTCTCATTTCTGGCCCCACCTGCAGCCTGCACCCCCAGCCCAGAGCCCATACTGCCCCCCTGCACTCTAACCCCCTGTCCCAGCCTGGAGCCGTCTCCCGCACCCCACACCCCTCATCCCCAGCCTCACTCCAGAGCCAGCACCCCCAGCCGGAGCCCTCACCCCCGTCCCACAGCCCAACCCCCTGCCCCAGCCTGGTGAAAGTGAGTGAGGGTGGGGGAGAGCGAGCGAGCGAGGGAGGGAGGGGGGATGGAGCGAGAAGGGGTGGGGCAGCAGCTGTGCCTCGGGGCAGGGACAGAGGCAGGGTAGGGGTGGTTGGTATTGTGTGATTAGAAAGTTGGCAACCGTATTCCAGCAAGACAAAGTCACGTTGCTGATGATGATGATTATTTCAATATAATTAACACAACCAAACTGAAATATCACGAAACTAGCACAAAACCAAAAAATAAGATGGTTTAATTTTCCACTAAACCCATCCAGAAGACATCATCAGAATTAATATACAATGTTCTCAATTCTCAGAGCTAAATCCTGAGCGGCACCTAGAATCACTGAGGGTTTGCCCCCCACCAATGCAGTAGAGTGTATATAGGATGACACTGACAGCTCTCTGCACCAGGGTACTGGAAATGTTGACAGAACTGACAACATGTAAGAACTACAATGGATTCCCATAGGCTTGGTAATAAAGCACTGTGCAGACAGACACTCTGTTGGAATCTTGGAATTTAAACTGTGAACTCCTCTCTAAACAGAACAGATGTGCATCTTTGCCCTTCTTCTTCCAGTCATGTATGTAATGCTGTTCTGACTAATTCAGCTGAAAGCTATTTTCAGCTAGATAAGGCTACATTTCTGCCCTTGGTTACAACCCCACATCCCACTGACTTTAGTGAGGTTGTACAGGTGTACATTAGGGCAAAATTTAGCTCACAGTATTTTGCATAGACACAGGGGGTTATGAGGACTAGTGTTTGTAACAATGATTTCAAAAATCAATTTCTATGTAATGGCTTGATAATAATGCATTTATGGTTGGTTTGCTATGAACTTCTTCCATTATTTGACTTTTTATTTCACCTCTAAATCAAACATTAATTTTATGTCATACAAAACATTACATTTGTTACCAGTTTTTTCTCTATTTATGCACTAAGGAATTTTTTTTTAATGCTACAAAACTGGCTGAAATTTTCCTAAACCAAGTCTGGGGCTAGACACATTTAAAAACAGTACACGGACATTAATATCAGCCGGGAAACCTTCTAGATACCAGAACAGGATTGTCAACACTAGTTACCTAATAGTGAGATTTTCTTACAATACCTAAATCCAAAAGTCAGAACTCAGGGGCAGGCCAGAAGGATGATCTGGCCTGAACCAATCAAATGCAAAGGCAAAACCTGAACCAATAAAATGATCGGCCAAAACTGATCTGGTAGCTGAGCTACTCGAGAGAGTCACGCAGACCTAATTTTAACTGATATGAAACAATCCTGTTTGAACCCTCTGTTTCACTCGTACACTGAAAATAACCATCCGAAAGATATCTAGGTTTGAGGATCTCAAAAAAAGTAAAAAAGAGATTATTGTCTAACATAAGGAAAACTTGCCCAATAATTGAAAGAGGGCATTTGTACCCAAAAGGCCACCTATCTTCACATACAAGGCCTGCATGCTCAGTGCTAGGCATTGATGGGACTGTCTAATATGTTAATGAAGACAATTTGACATGGATTAAAGCAAGATTATCTAGCTGGATAACTAACAAATGAAAACAGGCTTAATCAAAAGCCATCAACTTTCAGTGATAATAGAGCAGCTCAGTAGTCAAAGGGATCAAGACATTCATTTGTATAATGGCTTTGACAGAGTTAAAAGTCTCCACTTCATGCACTTACCTGGCTCAATCTTGCAAGGTGGCAAAACCTCCCGAAAGGTCTCAAGCTCCCCCAACTCCCATTGAAGGCAGTGGGAATCGAGAATGCTAAGTATCTTGCAACATCAAACCTATAGGGCCTGATACTACAACTACCCGGGTCACTGAAAACATTCCCATTGACTGCAGTGGGAGCTCAATTAGATTGTACGGCAACCCTTGTAAGGCTGTGAATATTTGAGTGTGTCTTTCAAAGAGCCATGAGCCACATATAGGATCACATGAGGATAACAAGGCTCACTGAAAAAAACAACACTTCTCTTGTACAAACAGCAAACAGAATCAGCAGAGCACATATTCCTCACCAGCTGTTTCAGCTGCAAGGCTATAAGATAACTACTCAAATATTATTTCTGTTATATTATTTTGGAGGGGAAAACTTCAGCATCCTAATGAAGGGATTGCTTTGAGGGGCAGTCTTGTTACCATTGAGTGGCCTCCTGAAGGCTGAGTTTTGCAAAATAAGCTGTCATCTTGGAACTTCAGATTTTTTTGGTGAAGCATCTGTTTATAGGATGCCACAAAAAGTCTTCAGACAAAATGCAGTATTTAATATTAATTATTATTATTATTATTACTTTGCATTTCTATAGCATGTTTCATCCAAAGGTTTCAAAAAACTTTACAAATGTTAATTAAGCCTCTTAACACCCTAGTGAAGTACAGCAGGTGTTATATTGCCCATTCTACTGAAAGGTTAAATGACTTACCAAAGGTCACAGAGGGAAGTCAATGACACAGACAGATGTCTTAACTCCTAATTCCATGTTCTAATTAGTAGACCACACTTCCTTTCTTTTTTAAAAAAGAAAACATGATAACATTTGAATGAGTGTATTCTATTAAATATGTGGTAGTGATAGGCTACCTAACTCACTAACAGTAAACAAAACTAATAAGATGTCTCTGAGCATTTAATCCCTATCACCCTTTTATGATAAATATCTTTAATAAAACTGAAAAGGAGACTTTTTAGAAAAAGGGATCAGAGGTTAATTGTTATCGCATTAAACTCTTAAAATGCAATCCCATTTAACACTCCATGACACATGCCACAAAAGCAAACACAAACTGTCACAAGTGAACAAAAAACTCTAATTTGCAGATGAGCCAACTATATACTAAAGTAATAAAGTCAGTTCTTGTTGTTTCTTAATAATGAGCTGTCAGATGGCAGGATTATAGAGTTTGCTTTGACATCAAAGTTCCTCATATTGAAAGGCCTGTAATAGACATGAAATTTATTCCCTTGGCTTCCACTGAGATATTTTGATTCCATTGCTTATAAAATGGAACCCAATTTTATATGTAGTACAAGACAACTTTGAAACTCCTCAAAATAATTCTGTGGGAAAGAAGGGTGTGTAGGAAGCTATTTTGTAGACAACACTGCTTTGTCATAACTAGATTATTATTTATCAAGAACACATTTCCAACCCTCTCTGGTACCCTCTCTCTCTTCTTCTCCTTGCCCCAGGGCATAACATAGTGCTGTGCAGCATATTGCCTTATGAATCTTCTTCAAGTACCCAATTATCCTGGTGCATCAGACTTGTCATTACCATGACAGCTGTGTGCAATATGCAGTACATGTTGTCAGAGGTGAAAGATTGTACATGGGCACCCTCCTATCCCGCACTGCATTTCCATTACAATGTGGAGAGTAAAGGGTGCGTGAGCACACACACCCCCACCCCACTTCATTAGAGATGCCAATTAGGTCAAAATCTATTTAAAAGAAGAGGCAGAGGTGATTTGTTTTAAGTGACAGTGGTTCTGGTGCTGTCACAGACTGTAACAGGATTTTTCCTGTGTAATTTTTGTAACTATAAACAAGGAGGTGGGGCAGGCAATTTTAACAGAAATTAATTATAGAAGTATACCTGCCTCAAATTCCTTCAAGAATAAAATGAAGTGTTTGTATGTTTTCTTTTTTTGTTTGTTACTTTATCTTTTTCTTTTTTTAAATAATAAACTCTTTTCTTTTTTTGGAAATAGTACATTGAATGGTCTAGCTCAGTGGTTCCCACACTGGGGTTCGTGAACCCCCGGGGGCTCGCGAAATGTTACAGGGGGTTCTCGGGGGAAAAAATCCTTAATGGCGGACACCGCTGTACCTAGGGATCCCAGGCAGCACGGGGCCAGCAGCCTGGTGCCCCTGGACTTCCAAGAGCGAAGCAGATCAAAGCAAGCAGATCTATCCCACTGAGGAAATATAAACTTCAAGACTCCTTATAAGAACAACAAAAAATATCCACCTCCCTTTCCATTTTTTTAAATTAAATAGGCAGCTAATATTGTTTTTAAAATTATTATGAAGAACAAGTTTAAGCTTTGTTGTAACGTGCGTTGTTTGCCTGGACTGCTCAAGACCTGAATGCTTGTGTTGGAGGAACTCTGAGTTGGCTTCTTAAATACCTTCATGTTGTTTCACATCTGATACTCCTGATGAAACATAGGAGCCTTGTCTTATAACAGGCTTATTCAAAGTGATACAAGCTATGAAAGTCAGATCTTGGAAGAATGTTGCTGTTTTCATAATGTAATAAAAATACTGTAATGATAAATAATAATTAATAATAAATAGTGTGTAATAAACATGTCAAATTTTATATTTCCAAGATCACTGCTTTTATAATTTATACTCAGATAAAGGAGAAAATCCCTAGAAATATTCATTTTTAGGAGGGAGTTCGTGAAACTTGACATTTTAGTGAAAGGGATTCACAGGTTGTTAAAGTTTGGAAACCACTGCTCTAGCTGATATTGTTGTGCTGTGGCAGCTCAATGTGCCAGCAGGTGAGAGGATGGGGTGAAGAACTGTTCAAGGATTCCTGCCCTCTAGGCAAATGCTAGAGGGTGAACACAGTGATCTGACCCAGAAAATATCCTGATATCTGCATTACAATGAATCAAATTTGGCATCTGCTTTGGAGGAAAAAATTGGTTCTGTTCTTCTCCCTGAGGACAGGATCCTGCAAGGTTCCAAGTGCCCTCAATTCTCATAGCCATCAGTGCAAGCTAAGGGCATAAGTGCTGGAACTAAGGCTTGGTCTACACTACCCGCCCCAATTCGAACTAAGGTACGCAACTTCAGCTACGTGAATAACGTAGCTGAAGTCGAAGTACCTTAGTTCGAACTTACCTTGGTCCACACGCGGCAGGCAGGCTCCCCCGTCGACTCCGCGGTACTCCTCTCGCCGAGCTGGAGTACCGCAGTCGACGGCAAGCACTTCCGGGTTCGACTTATCGCGTCCAGACTAGACGCGATAAGTCGAACCCAGAACTTCGATTTCCAGCCGTCGAACTAGCTGGTAAGTGTAGCCAAGGCCTAAGGTTGCTGGAGGTGCGGCAGCACCCCTTAGTTTGAAGTGGTTTCCATCATATACAGGGTTTACTGTTTTTTTCAGTGGCTTTCAGCACCCCCTTACAAAAATTGTTCCAGCGCCTATGACTAAGGCTCTGTGTCTGTCATGGAGGTCGTGGAAGTCACAGATTCCATGATTTTCCGCAACCTCCATGGCTTCTACAGCAGCCAGTGTGGCTAACCTCAGGCTGCCCGAGCAGCTGGCCCCGGGGCCATCTGCTCAGACGGCCCCTGCCCTGGGCAGCGGGCCCCAGGACCACCCAAGCAGCAGATGATGCAGCTGGCCCCAGGGACCGCCTCAGCAGCGGCTGGTGCAGCTGGCCCTAGGGACCGCCTGATCAGCAGTCCCGAGGATGGCAGGAGCAGCTGCAGCTCGGCGACCCTTGGCAGCAGTCCTCCAGTAGCTGGTGCGCTGGCTCCACCCCCTGAGCAGCGGCTCCCCCTGGCCCTCCTCCCAGCAGCGGTCCCAGCTAAGATTTAGTCAGGGGTATAAAGTACAAGTCATGGACAGGTTGTACTTTTTTTTTTTTACCGCCTGTGACCAGTCCATGACTTTTATTAAAAATATCCATGACTAAATTGTAGCCTTACCTATGGCTAAGGGCACCTAGCACCATGTAAAAAATATTCAGCATCTCACAGGATCAGGCCCCCATAGGTAAACATCCAGTGCAGATGAGTTGTCACCGTTTGTATAAAGTTCCTTACAGATATTGTAATTATACCGTGAGTTCTATGTTTATTAAGGGGTGTGGCCTCCTCAGTGTTGAATTATCCCTGGTAAGCCTCTACTGATTCTAATGTGACTAGGCAACTCGCTATAGCTGTAAAAATTAAAAAATCTCTTTTTGCACTCTGTCATTACTTATGAAACAGATGGGGGAAATATCTGGCTTTACAGAAAACACGCTGAAATGAACTCTTCCCTTAAAGCACATGGATTTTACATTTTAACCAATGAATAATAAATTTCTGGAAAACATAAGTACAATATTTAATAGGTAAGAAATGTAATGATTCTTTTGAGAGATAACTGCTTGGAAATGGGTATTTGTCATTGAAATCACTCATCATTCAAAATTATTAGTTCCATACAAATGGGGATAGCTTCACTAGAGACAAACGAATGTAACTTGAGAACTCTAGTACAGTATTCTAACATATTGGATTCTAAATATGTCTCTCTTTTCTGAGTCATGGAGACAAAAAAAAAAAAAACCACAAGAAGTCTGCAAGGAGAAAAGGGAGGAAGGAACTAAAAAGTTCCTTTTTCTCTTTTGTGAAGTAGAGCCTTCAAAAGTAGATACTTACTAGTTGGAGGGTGATACAAAAGACAAAGCCCCTCATTTTGGGCCTAAACTAAGGTCACAATTTTCCTTTTTAAAAAGTTTTGTCTTTTCAGAGTAATACTCTGAACATCCCATCAAGATTACTGTTCTATCTTAGTCATGATAATGCTTTTTTTCTAATCTGTGTTTCAACACAAAGCTGTACTTTTAAAGAAAGTCTTAATTCTGGATGTAATTTTGCAGGTATTTATCTGGGGATGTGACATGATCTGTGTAAGAAGTTAATGCACTTCGTGTTGGCTGAACAGATCTTTTATACATATACACCTGATGAAATACTGCCCTGACTGGTACAAGCTGCTCTTGGATCAGTGGAGTAGCTGAACAAAACCAGCTGCACATTAATTACAAGAGCAATCCTGTTGACACAGGGCAGGATGGCTCAGATAACACAGGACATGGTAGGGGGTACATGCTGCCACTCATTTGACAAAAAACTCTATGTGCTTCCCAGCCAGAGCATGTTAGTTAGCCAGAGCTGGCTAGTTCATTCCTTTCCTAGCAATTGCACCAGCAATAGTTTTGGGACTCGTTTTTCTTCTGAGCAGGGGCTAAAGAAAGGGTCTCTCCATCCCCGCTTCCCTTATTAATGCATCAATGCAGCCAGAGCAAGATTTGCCCCTAATTTATATGCTCTTTCAGATCCTACTAGAAAAATTCATAATCTGGATAAATTCCGTAGCAATCCTCAACTTCAAATTAAAACCTTTTATAGATAACATCTAGGATGAAAAACATCCAATGGCTACATTTTCCTTTATTGTTTTTTTACATTTGGTTTGTTCCTAAACCAACAATACATCATTTATAGGAGAGTAAACTACATATAACTCTACTTCACAACTAGTCACATACAAGACACAGAAGTATAAAAGGAGGGTGGGAATCTAAAAGGAAGGACTATCAGACAGACTATAATGGAAAAAAAGGAATTAGAACATTTCATTCTATTACTCTTCAGTACCTGTGCCTCACTTAACAACCAGATCCAGAGGCATCTTTCTGTCACCTTTTAATGGTGCACTCGCACCATTTTCTACAGAGAGCCAAGCTTCAACCTTCTGTTTGAAATAGCTCATATCAGATGTGAGAAAAAAAATCACAGTAGTGCAAAGGTTATCAGGAAGAGACAAGGGAAAAAAGAATGAAAAGAGAACCCTAAAAAAGAAGAGCATAACATTAAGATTTATGACTTGTAGCAAGAGGTCTGGCAGGAAACAAAACCAGCAGTTAATCAGCCAACCATAAAGATGTATCCTTTATACCAGTTGTTATGAAATGTTCAGCTGTTTTATAGTAGAAGGTTGTCTATAGGAAGTTCTTTAAATATATATACAATTAATATTGAAGGATTATTTTACTTTTTTCAGTGATAAAGATTTCTTTGTAGATCTACTGATTTTCCTTTAAAAAATACCTAAGAGGCATATGACAATAGTGGTTTTAATTAAATAGTTTAAGACACATCTTAAAAGTCAAATAAAGTCACATTATTTTGGAGCTATGATTCAGAAACATAAAATGCAAATGAGACAATCTTACATAGTAAGGTGCACTCATAAATGTCTTGATTAATATGATCTTTTAAAAAAAAATTACTTCAGTCAGTGAATTCCTTCGATTCTTTTTCAGTCTCGCTCTTGCTTTGTAAATAGCGTGCTAGCTGACTGGAGGACATGACAGTTTTTCTGACAAGGCGAGTATTGTACCAAATACCTGAAAAAGAGCTGATGTGAAGTTCAAGGATTGCACTGAGGCCGAGTTTTCTACTCTCCAAATTCAAAGGCAATTTAAAGTGTGCCCAGGTTTTAGTTTAGTTTAACTCTGTGAAGTGGCTCTCATGTTTAAACATTCGTTTGCATCTGTTCTGTTTCTTCCTTGGTATTGTTTTACTTCCAAGTCTTAACTCCCTGTAATCATAAATAATTTTGACGCACTAGATTTAATAGACTCAAACCACATTCCATAATTTGCTTAACAGATGCAAATCTCCAATATCTATCCCTGTAGTGAAACAAACAAAAAATGTTAGAATCAGTGGGCCAGATCTTCAGCCCAAATGAGACTACTTTTCACCACTCTGACAGCTCAAAGCACCTTAAAGCTGACCTAGGTGGTCTCCTGGGGATTCCCTTATTTGGAGAACCTCAAGTGGCACAGAGCTCTTGCTGATGTTAGGTATTCCTGCTGGCCCTCCCAGGTTAAGGACGTGTCTTGGGGCAGGAGGAAGCATGATTGGCACATACTGCACTCTCGCAATTAGGGATGCCACCTATATAGGTTTTACCTGGACAGTCCATTTTTTGGCTTCTGTGTCCAGATGTCCAGTTTTCAACTGGAAAGTCCGGTCGAAAAGGGGACCTGGCAACCCGAAATGGCACCTGAACCAAAAGTCCGGTTACTGTGGGGTGGGAGGAGGCACCGTGTTATTAACCCACACCAGTCCCTGCTCAGTTTGAGCCGTCTTCTGCTGGCAGGCAGGCATTAGGGTGACCAGATAGCAAGTGTGAAAAATCGGGATGGGGTGGGGGGAGCAGTAATAGACCTCTATATAAGAAAAAGCCCCAAATATCAGGACTGTCCCTATAAAATTGGGACATCTGGTCACCCGAGGCAGGCTCCTTAAGATGATTCAGTGAGCAATATGGGAGGGGAGGAGAGGAGTGAGCAATGGGGGTGGGGCCTTGGGGGAAGAAGTAGGAAAGGGACGGAGCCTTGGGGAAGAGGCGGGGCGGGGCCTCGAGGGTCAAGTTTCCAGCAATTAACAAGTGGCAACCCTATAAGCAATCCATGGCTACAGTGGCCCCTTGAGAATCCTTGCAGATGCCATAAATTAGAGTGATCCTGAGGCCCCTGTCAGCCCCTGGGGTCAGCATCAAGCACCGCTTGGCTGGATCCAACAACCAAGACTAATGTAACCTGTGTAGGAAACCAGTGATACGATATACAACTTTTAGTACTGAAAAGCAATGCTCCTATATTTACATACATATGTTTATATATGAAAATAGCTATCAAGTCTTTTTTGGTGGAAAAATTATTTAAGACCTTGATTAAGGGAATTGGGGGGGGACTCAAAGTACTTGGTGATCTGAAGAATATTTAAACTGGAAGGGGACATTTCTTTATTAAATCTCCAGTCCTACAAACCCTCTACACACAGCACTGAAGCAAATGGAAGTTTCCAGCACTGGGAGAAGAATGTGTAAGTGCAACTTCAGAGCCATACACTGTCCACAAGTCACTGACGTCAATGGGATCTGTGCTCATAGACTGAGAAGAGAGTACATGCCTTTGAGCTCTGCTTCAGGAATGCTTCAGGCTAAACATAATTTGATTGTAATTCTGATTAGAACTGAGCCTCTGTTGTTAAGTCAGGCCTATTATCCCCATACAGCACTTCTGCTACTTTCACCATCTTTCAAATTACTGATGAGATTTTCAAGACCTAAAGTTATCCTTGAAGTATACTTGAAAACTGGTTTAGTATGCCAAAAGGAATTCAACAACAAAAGGAAGGATAACTTTCTTGATGAAAAAAAAAAAAAGGGCAGGGAGGGAGTATGTGTGATTAACTTTAAGGTATTTCAAAATATATTTCCGACCGTCTCACATGCATATCAAAGATTGGATTTATGGGCAGTATTCATATCATAGTGTTTTAATTAGTATTAATAATAATAATAAAAAAAATCCATTTACAGGTTGAACAAAGATGACAAAAATTGATAGCCACTGTATTCCACTTCAGCTCAAATGACCGCAAATACAATACGGGTGTGAAGTATCAGAGATTTTCAAAATCCTTTAGTAGAACAAGTAATATCAGCAGATCATGAACTATGCTTTGACTCAAAGGGAATGTAGTTTAACAATACAAGTGCCTATCTTTTTCTGGCTTTCATCTCCTTTCCTTTGCACGACATTCTGCCTTAATTCAATTCTCATTTCCTACCCCCCATCCACCCAGTTAATACAAGGAAGTCCACATTTAGAGGGAGGGAAAAGAGGATGAAGAAAGGTGTTTTGAGTGTTTGTGGTTACGTCTGTGAACACACATATCTTTCAACTCCTGGCTTGAATTAGCCATCTGACATGACATAAATGAGAGCTCTTTCATCCATTGAGAAACCAACAATGGCAACTATAAAGAGACAAACACACAAAGGATCAAATCCTTAAGTAAAATCAATGATATATTTGTAAGGGTAAAGTCACAGAAAACATTGATGCTACTGCCTGTTACAATACCAGGTGCTGTAATAATCCTTATTTTTGCATGACAATAGTCTAATAGTTTAAATTACTATAAATTATTTAGCATTTCTTATCCTAAAAATTCAAGAGTAAATGCAGCAACATGCTAGAAAGATTCAAATACATTAGTAAGAACTGGCTAAGCAAGTCATCTTAAAATTTGCCTTCATTCATAGCCTTATATAAAACCATTGTCCTATCCAGCTTTTCCATTCTTTCCTGTTTGTTTTTTAATACTTTAATTTATATTTAAACGGTCATAGGACAAACTCTTTTAGTGTCTGGAATACTTTACAGTAAGAAAGGCTTAAAATCCAGTCTCCCACACTGGCCCAGAATATCCTAATGTTCTAGGGGGGTTAGGAGAAAAGACATCCTCCCTTGATGCAACAGTAGACCCCAACCCCTGATGCCCTCACTCTCTGGGGTACTAGGATGGATATGTAATATCTGGTGAATCCACTTAACAACAGATGCACCGCCTCGGCCTGGCTCTCACCATCACCTACCCCACCTTTCAAACCTAATTCATTGGGATGCACAGGGACACCTGCAGAGTGGGGCTGTTCTGATGGAAATGGTATGGATACCTTGCATGGGCTCCCCAAACCCTTCCAGCCCTTAGAGTAGCAGAATCACATTGATTCCATTGTGTCTGGCATTGTCTGGGGCTATGGAAGAAGGGGAAGGATTCCCTTCCAAGTGCAGCAAACCTAGTTTGGAGAGTGAAATGTATTGAATCCACAGAAATCCTGAAGTTGGTTTCACTGCATTTCTCTCTCCAATCTTGTTTGTGTATCCCCAAACCCAATATTGTAAAAGACTTTACCATAACAAAGAAAGGCCTTCCATTTGTCCTGTAAAATTCAAAACTTAGTCTGACATTCAAGTAGAAATCTAGAGAGAAAAATATCAACCAAACCCAGTGCCAACTAATATGCAATAAAGGCAAAGATCATTTGTGACATTCAGAACAAATTACACCAAACGTGTTAAGATGAGTGACACAAACAAGGACAAGGCAGGACTTGCCTTTAAGAAGATTATTTCTACCTCGTTTACAACAAACACTAGAAATGCCTTTAGTGTTCAAAGAGTACCAGGGCTGTCTGGGGAACTGGGCTTGGATTTCATTTTTATTTCCATTTCAAAAGAAGAAAGGTGGGGGGAGGGGGCAGTTTCTCTTTATTAGATGAATTACGTCCAACAAATGGCAAAACAAATTGTGACATGAAGCCTACGGTGCCCAATTGCTTTTCAGTCACGGGTTGGGGCCGAGTGTCATTTGGCTATTTGTTTCACACTAACAGTTGGACACACTTTTCCATGGTAAGCTGCCTCCCTAATAAATGATGTTTGACAGCATCATTTATAAATCTTCTCCAATATCAAAACTGAGGCACTATAGAAATCTGAAAATGTATCTGAAATACCTTAAGGGGTTGGGCAAGAGTGAGACAAGGGCTATTTCTCTGCCTCCATCTGCAACCTGTATAAAAACACCTGTATAAGGAAGGGACCTCCTGGGTCATTGATTCCAGTCCCCTGCTCTGGCAGACAACCCCATCATATAATACTGTACAGAGTAGTAGCAGATTCTGCAGCTTTGTGCATGCCCCAGTGCACCCAGAGGAATTGCATCTGCCTTAGTCACATTTCCACTTGGAGTTGCAGTAGGTATGTGGCCCCTCCTGTGTATGTGCACATGCACACACACACTTCAATGCTGTCTGTAGAGGCACACTATAAACCATACTATTTGACTGCAGAGATGTATGAAAATTGTAAATGTAAACATCAACGTTTCTCTTTCCCACGTAAATTCTTGTCTACACAGAGGGTAGGGATGAGGTGTTATTTTAATGCAATTCTTCTTTTGATTTAACTGGCCAGTTAGTGAAAATTGGATAATCAACTTTAAAAGTGGACTAAGTTAATTTCAAACCAGTTAGCGTGGAAATAAGTTTGTGTGGACACATCTGTATTTCGGATTAATTTTTCAGTCCTCCCACTGCTATCCCACACTGTATTACTTCAGGACCAACCTTTAAAATATGGACCTTATTCATGGGGGTGGGAAATAGCCACCATTTACTGGCAAGAAACAAGCTTTATTTCTTTGCCCAATTAATCCAATGTTAAAGGGCTACATAAAGCCAGTATAACTAAAGACCAGCACCAGGATTTTCAAAGGAACATAATGGAAACTGGACCTCAATTTTTCAATTATTGTGCAAACTCCTTGAATTGCCTTTGAAAATCGCAACTCTGTCCCCTAGTCACTGAATAGGTGCATAGGTGCTGGAACTAGGGGTGCTGGGAGTGCTACCACACCCCGTGGCTTGAAGTGGTTTCCATTATATAGAGGGTTTACAGTTTGGTTCAGTGGCTCTCAGCACCCCCACTATAAAAACTGTTCCAGCGCCACTGAACAGGTGGTGTTGATGGAAAACTCCAATAGTTGTTCTTCCAACACAATCTACAAAAAATATAAAAAGCTGTTTCCTTCCCTTTTCCTGATCTGATCACAATTAAGCAGATCACGATGCATGAGTTCTATGCCAGAACATAAAACTATTTTGTGGTGTGTGTTCTGAAAAATTGGAATATTCAGCGAAGAAGCCCTGCAGTTTCTTACATAATGCACTATACCAGGGGTAGGCAACCTATGGCACAGGTGCCGAAGGCAGCACGCGAGCTGATTTTCACTGGCACTCACACTGCCTGGGTCCTGGCCACCGGTACGGGGGGCTCTGCATTTTAATTTAATTTTAAATAAAGCATTTTAAACATTTTAAAAACCTTATTTACTTTACATACAACAATAGTTTAGTTATATATTATAGACATAGAAAGAGACCTTCTAAAAACGTTAAAATGTATGACTGGCACGCGAAACCTTAAATTACTGTGAATAAATGAAGACTCAGCACCCCACTTCTGAAAGGCTGCCAACCCCTGCACTATACCAAAGTTTATATCTAATTTGTAACCACTGAAGAGACGTATTTAGCTTTGAAGAAGACTCAGCAGAAGTACTTGGTACGTCATGTATATTGCAGATACTGCAGCACTTGATTCATGTGGATTTAAAGTCATCTACTTGGCTGATGCCATGTTCACCTAAAGACAATTGTTCATCTATTCTAATTATTACAAGTATGTGTTTACCTTTACACCGCTGATGTGTCTAAATGACCATCATAAAAGAGGAGCATAGAGACACAACACATCACTACAGAAGCACAAAACTAACAAAAATTTGCATTGAGTGTAGGGAAGCAATATGTGAATTATGTTTCTAAATTCAGCCATTTAAACTTTATTTGCAAATGCAATAAAGTCACTACAGTGTAAAGTATAGCAAAAACATTCTTTCAGGATAAGATCTTCATTATAAGAAGGTGGGTTACTATGGCAGTGTCCTCAGTGCATTGCAGAAACATCAGCTGGGTAACCATGGCCAAGATTGAGTGAACCCAACTCTATTAACGGTGTGCCATAAGGCAACTCCCAGTGAGGTTAAATGTAATTATTTTTTTAAAAGGCTATTGTATTCCAAGAGCTGAACAAAAATCACCAGTATGAAGACAGAGAATCAAGCAGTGACTATTTCTGCCCTACCACCAGATTTATACTGTCTGACTTATTTGTTTTTACTTGTTTGTGATATAAAGGAACGTTTGTTCTTGGAGAGAAAAGAAAACTGGCAACATTCCACTGAACTCTTTTATGTGAGGCACCTCAGGGGTTCTAGCCAACTACTTTGTTTGGGTTTTCATTACACCTGGGTATCCATATGTTTTATAAACATACCCATATGCTTTTTCTTTGTGCCTCTGTATCAAAAAAAAAAAGGGGGGGGGTGTAACTTTTTAAATGACAGTGACGTTTTACCATTTATCCCATGTCATGAAAGGTTATGATAAAAATTCAGAACAATCCTTATGTGCTTTTCAAAAAACTTTGGATGGATTATTTTTTGTTGTTCTCCTCAATATTTAGGGGCAAATTTTTGCACTTTGGGCACAGCATGTGGACATCCACTCGGAAGAGTTTGGGGTAGAAATTTTCTCTTCTAATCCTAACCATCTCTTAAAATCCCATGGAGAAGCTGTTCCAAGAACATAGATGCATTTGGGGGCAGGAACTACAGGTCAGGAAGCATTGTCTATCATTGTATGTGCACATGCTCTTGTCAGAGGCCTTTGCACAATGCAAATAAGTATGAAAATGGAATAAAATGTTTAAGAAATGGGTCCATTCTCTTCTAAGCTTTCTAAAGATCCCAACTTATCGCCGTAATATGCCTGCACAAATAGTATATTTTAGTTTGAATGCTACTTCAAAGTTCATATGTATTTTACCAGATATCACAAATAACTGGGATTTCAGAATTCGCTTTGGGGAATAATTGCCATTATTCTGTTGCAAGATCCAACTTTTCACTGTGTAATTGCTGTTTCCACTCTCCTGTTTCAAGAACCTTGTCCAGTATATCACCTCCAGTTATGCCTCCTGTTCTCTGCTTTTGCTTCACATTTCTGATTCCTACAAATACACTACTTATGGATCATAGCATCAGTTCCATTATGCAACCTCTTAAAGTCCCAGATATGAAGGAAAAAACAGGCTTCCAAACTCATACCTAACCAACACATACAAAGTCTCACCTAAATCACTGGTAACATTAACTCATGCAAAACAGAAAAGAAGAATAGATACTCTCATTTAAACTGCCAAGAGCTTTTCTACTGAAGTGTAACAAAATTTGATTTTCATTACTGTGGAAGTGCCCACACATGCACTTCTGTTGTTCCAGCCAGCCAACATTGCTATTCCACTTTGAAGCCCCTTATCCAAAGGATAACAACATATATGTAAAAATTCACTTCCACATAAATCTTGATATTCAAATACTCTGACCCAGAGGTATTTCCATAAGAAGGGGC
This sequence comes from Trachemys scripta elegans, assembly GCF_013100865.1. Lineage (NCBI taxonomy): Eukaryota > Metazoa > Chordata > Testudines > Emydidae > Trachemys > Trachemys scripta. Next base: position 95,875,156 of record NC_048300.1, read on the forward strand.
AATCAAGCCACAGAGAGAGAGAATGAGAGAGAGAGAGATGGTGGGTGGAGACACTAGCTGACATTGAGAACTAATGGCAGAAAAAATTGTGTTTACAAACTTTATTTAAAAATATTGCAGAATTAGACACCATTAAATGTCAGAGGTTGCACTTTTTGAAACCCTAAAGAGAGAGAGATTTTATTGTTGGACAATTTTTGCTTGGTATATAAAACAGAGGGGGGTAGGACAATAGGCTGCATTGGGCTGGATTCCCTTCAGAGCTTGGGGAGTGACACCCTTCCCCCCATCCTAGTCAGGATGGAGTAAGTCAGTGCAGAGTTCCCCTCTCTGCTGGTAATTTTGAGGAAAGGCTCCAACTGGTATTCACAGACTTAAACAGGTTCCCAGTTAGAAGGAGCCTGATCCTCCATTCTGCTGAAACCTCATTGCATTGCTCCAGCAGCACAGAAGAAACTTCAAGAGAGTGGAAGTGAGCCCTGAGGAAATACCCACTTTGTGAAGGGCTCCCCTGCTGGCATAGAGCAGGAAGACCCTTCAGTGTAAGGATGTGTCTGGGATAAAAAAGGACAAGGAAGGGATTTAGCTGGAGCACCAGCTATTCTGCTTCTCATGGCTCACTGAAGTGTATTTACAGCATCCCTGAGGCTGCACTAACTGATGCCAGATTGTCCCCAGAAAGCCACATTTGCTACCTGACCCCTTCATTCCTGGGATCAGTGCAGGGTTGAACAGACTGAGAATTGGGGCCATATGTTGAGAGGAATGGGCAAAGCAGATAAAATAGAGGATCCAACACTTCTGCGGTGGATACCCCGAAAGAATAATTTAAAAAAGAAAAAAAACAAAAACAGGTGAGTTATTAACACTTTAAAATCTGCCACTGAGCAAGCTTCAAAGCAAAGAAATCACCAATATGGGCCAGAATCTGGGGAGCTGAATTTTTTTGCAGCCAAAATTCTGTCATGGGGGGGATTATCTATTTAAATGTTTTGAGTTATATTGTTTCTTTAGTTGAGGTTGATGGAAGCTCTGTGAATTCTCTCCAACCTTAAAGTAAAAAGATAATGAACCAAATTCAGACCAGATGTAAGTCAGCACACGTCCATGCTCAATAATTTTATTCCATTTGTGGTAACTGCCATGTGACTATAAGAATTGGGGTTGCTACCAGAAAAGTGGTGATGGTGTACCTCTCTCTCTCTCTCTGGTTCTATAAGATAACAGGCAAGTTCTCAGAGCATTATGACAGTGCTCCCTCAGTGGTCACTATTTCCTATAAAACCATCACCTTCTAGTCACCACAAGCAGGTGCAGCATTAAATGCAAAGCTGCTTGTCATTTTGTGACGTCTTTGAAAGCAAACACCATTATTGTAAAGAAGGGTCTACCCTACCTTTTCCATTACATAAGCTTAAGGGTTATTTCTCTGTGTAATGTTGTTTTAAGAATTAGAAAAGGTCACCACGCAAGGACACCCCAGACCACTGAGGAGAATTACAGCACATTGAGATGTGAGCCAAAACAAGAGATACTCTATGATAACAGGAGGAATGAAAAGTCAGTGTAAAAGCACATAGTACAGTAGATCAGGGGTTCCCAAACTGTGGGCCGCAACCCAAGCAGGGCTGCAACACAGTCCCGGGTGGTCTGCTGGCGCAACTGCATTCTCCAGTCAAGCTCTTAGAAAATCTTTAACTCCATGTGACTCATGTAATCTAAGTAAAAGCTATATAAATGTAATGTTTTGAGATGTACATGTTGGACACAGCATAGAAAAAACTTTATTTATTTTTAAAAAACCAAGATGCAATATGTCAAATTTAATTCTCGCGAGTACAATGGTGCATTTCATTGCAAGGTAACTTAGCAACGTACACACAGTCCGCCATTTACAACTGCAAAAAACAGCAAGCAGTATTTCAATCTGGCATGGATCGATTTATTTTTCAAAAATGAGAAGGGTGCACTAGTGAAGAAGATAATGGAAGTCCCGGATCATCTACAGCTACACAAAATGAGACAGCCAAAAAAATAAAGAAAGTGGTAAGAAAATATGATGGCTCATTCTTGAAGTTTGGATTCTCATTTACTGGAATCAGATGAGTACCTGTTGCCTCGGCGTGTTGTAATACAGCTGTTATTTTATATTTTTATTTACAATATTTGAGTCTTTTCTAATTAGTAGAGAGTAAGATTGGGTCTTTACTTACACAGACAGAAATTCAGATCTTACATACAAAAAATGAAAAAACAATATAATGTTTAACATTGGACAACTATTTTGTTTTAAATCAATAATAATACAATGTGTTCTTACAGTTTTGTTGTGTTGTTTACTGTTCAGTTTTATACATTGTAAATTTATACCTTGTGTTTTCCCTGTTCGAACACTACTTTTTGATCTCAAAATATTTTTAAAGTGTAGTTTTACTAAAACTGTTTGGTTTCAAAGATTTTGAAGCATTTCTTTAAATGCATATTGCTAGGGATTTCTATCATTACAACTGTTTACATTAAAATGAAAAGGAACCATGTGTATTGTTTATTTACAGTGTTATAGTTTATATATATATGTAATAATGACAATAAATAATTTCCCTCAAGAAGTGGTAATAGTGGGCTATAATGCCTGTTGCAGCTGCATAGATGAGCCTCAGGAAAAAGAGTTTGGGAACCCCTGCAGTAGAGCACATTTCACTTTGCTGTAACATTCAGTCACACTCACTTCAGAGCGCATTCTAGGAAGACTAAGGCTTAGAATACGATTTTATGCCAGAAAGAAGTTCATTATTAGCATTCAGAATATCTGTGATATACAAATGAAAGGGATAGGTTGCCAACCTCCATTTTTATAAACACAATGAGACCTGGTTAATCCGCTCTGTATATGGTTTATCCATATATTGGCAACAAATTTTATGCAATGTGCATGTGCTACAGAGCGTTTTTTTCTGGGGTGAACATTTTTAATAAGATACACATTTATTACCCAAAGCATTTTGGTCTGAGATCTTGTATCTCATAAGCTAAGTAGGCTTGATAACTACTAGGGTAACACATTCTAGTAAAACCCAGGACACAATGTGAGGTTTCACTCATTCCTTTGCGATCAGTATGGAAGTAATGTTCCAACAGTATCTGGAGAAACTGTGTTCCAGTAAGTGCCTATTTTTGTTTGTTTGACTGAAGTTTAAAGCCATGGTCATTAAAGTTCACACGGCTTTGGTCTCAAGAGTTAGGTTGTTAACTCAGCTTGCGTAACTACAGTCCACCTACCTAAACTCGTCCTGTAGTTTCAACTAGATAGAGTATTCTTTACTGCTTTCCCTAAACTCCTGTGTAGTGTTGATCCACTCTGTTGAAGAATTGGGGATATGATCTTGTATATGCTGTGTAGGTTGCAAATCCGATAGATCAGGATGATGAAAGACATTACATTAAATAATTTAATTTAACTATTAAAGTACTTGATTATGATTTGATATGGCCATAGTAGAACTCCTTATCTGCCCTCACAAACCTTCTCCACTTTTCCACTTCTCTATCAGTGATGATAATAGCAATCATCCTTGCCATCATTTAGGTTTGAAATCCCAGGGTTAATTCTGACTTCTTTTTCCATCCTTCCCCACACACCTGAGACATACTCAAATTCTACTGCTTCTTCTGTCTTAACAACTTCAAGATTTACCGTTTTCTTTCCTACAGATAAATCTTTTGTTCAGGCCCTCATTACGTCCCACCTTGATTTCGGTAACATCCTACTCTCTGAACAAAATGCAGCTGATACAGTCAACTTCCTCACCTGTCAATTTGATCATGTCACTCCCCTCTTTGAAGCCTTCCGCAGGTTCCTCATCCTCTATTGCATCAAACTTCAGTTACTTATCAACTTAAAAGCTCTAAATTGCTTACTGTTTCTCCCCTTTCCCTTGACCTCTGTTCCTTTTCTCTTTCTCTTTAGATTATGAGGTCAGCAGAGCAGGGAATGCCCCCCTTGAATGTTTGAAAAGTGCTTAGCTTTGTGACAGTGGCTGCTACCATAAATAAATCATAAACAATAATAAAAATCACTCCAAACTCCATACACAATCACATTCTAAATCCCACAAACTAACTTCTACAGCCCAGACAATGGCAAGGTAAATTCTGCCTCACAGATCATGTCAACAAGAGACTCTTACCAAATTCTTGTCCTCCGAGTATACAAAAATGCCTTAAACATGAAAGACTCCCTCAAAGAATTCCAGTGTACAGATCCCAATAAAGAAAATATAAATCTAAAACAGATGCAAGAAACAGCATAATTCTTACATACATTAACAAAGGAAAGAATGAAAACAAAATATTTCACTTGTAAAAGTCATGTTGGCAGATCAAAGGGGGGGAAAAAATCCCAGATAAAGTCCTTTGTCTTCTGCATCCACTTTCCCATGTGTCGAAGGGAGGCCACTGCCCTCTGACTTATAGAGGCCTCATCAACATTGGGAAAATGAGGCATGTTAGAAATGTGTTAGCACATTTTAATTAACATATGTATCTAGTCTAGGTAGGCTTAGAAGGACTAGAGTTTGATTGGTAAATGTCAATTTCACCATACACTCACAAACCAATAAAAACGTATTTCCATCATAATAATCAAAATTTACAGACAGGCAAAGTAAGAAAAAAATCTGTTTGAGAACTTATTAGCATTTGATTTAATAATATTTACTTTGCATATTTTGACATGCAATGTTGACAATTTGTGTTTTAACTGTCATAAAGCTTTAACCTTTTGAATCTCAACCTCTACTGGCATCAAATAATAATTGACTGACTCCTTAACGTCTGATGCTCCCATAATTTCCCACAACTGTGGAAATTTAAATAGATACAAATTTTAAAAAACGCTTAAAATATCAATATTATCTGTCATCATTATAAAAAATAAACATTGACTTCTGCCAAGCCTAAGTATAGGTAAGGATACATCATGTTTAGAAATATGTTAATTGTTTGTGGTTAACCTTGTGGGTTATCTTTAAGGGTTTATTTACACAGGAAAATTAATTTGGATAAGGAAGGGTGTGCATTTAAAGCAGAATAGCTATTCCTGATTATCAGCTTGTGTGGATGCTCTTATTCCAGAATAAAAGGTGTCTTGTTCTGAATTAGTTGAGGGAGTTAATCAGGAATACCTATTCTAGAATAACTCCCCATGTAAACAAATCCTTAGTGCTAAGGCATGTTTAACATCATGTTAATTGAAATGTGTTATCTGACATGTTTTCTAATATGATGGATTTTCCCAACACAGACATGATCATACTGCTGACTGTCTATCTTGAGACAGAGAAAGGAAAGCCACACTTTTCGGGGAGGGGAGGAGAAGGAGAGGGAAATAAAGAGGAGATGAAGAAACACAACTAAATTACTTAGGTTGGCCAAAGGGAAAAATTAAATATATGTGTATTATTCTCTTTTTCCACATAATTGCTGCTTTATATTATAAATCTAGCTTATTTGCTTTTTTATCTACCCTGTTATGAAGTGCCAATCATATCAATCCAAATGTGCTAAAAACATGCTCAGTTGATGCTGAACTGGCTGGACAGGAGGGAAGGTCATTAAAAATGTACAGAGTTTTGAATCCCATTATAGTTTCTTCAGTGATTCTACTCACCACAAATTCTTACCATATTGCTGCAATGAACTGGCACAAAATCTTCAGAAACATACATTTAGGTTAGAAATATGTATTTTTCATTTTAAACACTAGAAAGAGGATTATGTGCCATCAGCCACGTTTCTGCCTCCTCTGTTTCAACTAGAGCTAGCTGAAAAAGGGGAATCCTTTTCCAGGAACACGTATCCTCGAAAAAAAGTTTTTCCCTTAGGAAGGACAAAACATCAAAAATGCAAAAGTTGGGGCCTTCAAGTGCTACCACAATACAAATAATGTATTTAATAAATAATAATAAAAGAGAGGTAGAAAAAGCCCTACTGAATCATCTTGTCCATTCCTTTCTCAGTGCAGACTTGTTCCCCCGACTAACTTTCCAGTGCTTTTTCTAATCTAATTTAAATGTCTCCACGGATGAGCCTTGTCAGTCTTTCAGTTCATTTTTAAAAGAGCTGTGTGGTTTATGTAAGAACACACTATCCTTATCTAAGTCACTGTTCAAAACCACCACATATGACTACTTGAACAGAAGATGTGTTTAAAGTGGCAGTGCTGCTTATGATATTAACTGAGCAGTATGGTCTTCCTGATGCCTATATTTGCCATATTCTGGGATCTGTACCTAACAGTATGAAACACAGCAAGTTATAATAGTAAGGTTTCTGTACATATGATATCCTAGTATATCTGACAGCACACGGTACTCAGATACCCATTGGTCTTCCAAAGTGAAAGCAAAAGCCATAAAACCTTTATCTTTTTGTATTTCCATCATTTTTTAAAGATATGACAGATCAGATAGATATATCTAACTTAGAGAAACCATGCTCATGGAGCAGTGTGTAAGCCCTTGTCTATCAAACTGCTGCTCCTTCTGTGACCACGTCTGACCCCTTTTGTGTACTCTTAGCAACTTGAAAAAGCCCAGCAGTCTTCTTCATGCAATATGTAAAGGCAGTGAACCTGTCAAATTTCTTTTACCAACTAGCAATTACTGTATCTCTGACAACAGACACAATACGCTTGAACTTACTCAGCTAAATTAGAACAATTTTAACTATGGACAAGAACAATTAAAACTTTGGAAACTGCTAAAAAACTAAGGTCAGGACATCTGGCAAAATGCAAGAACTCCACATATAGGGCCTAAACCTATGAGGCACTGAATGTCTGCTGTGAAAATCAGTGCGCGTTTGAGGGCATTCACTGCTCAGTTTTACAACCTGGCCCAGTCTCCCCATGGACGGTAATCAGCCCGCTGTAAGTGGACCCTGCTGCCGGGTCCAATGTGCTTCCCAGCCTACTGGTCTGGGCCAAGTCTAGTCACTGTTTCTAGCTCTGGGTCTCCAGGGCATGCTCCCCAGCTCAGACCTCTTGTGTAAGTCCTTCCTTGGGTAGTGGGACTCTGCAGTTGAGACACACTAGTCCCTCAAACCAGTGCCTCAGACCTCCCAACCTGTCCCCCCTCCAACTGCTTACACATACGCTTCCAGAACTCCATCTAGGTGTGGGCACTGTGGCTTCTAGTTTAACATGTTTCGGAACAGTGTGGCCGAAAAGTGTGACAAAATACACCCGTGTGTTCACACCCTACTGTAATAATTTCTGTACAAGATATCATTTGAAAACTCAAAATTTGCTGCTCATTGCTGTTCTGATAAAATATGTGTGGCAACATTGTATGCGAAGTTATAAGCTTTCCCCGTATGATGCTAAGACTGCATATTCAAAACTCACGTATCACCAAACTAGTCAAACAAGCCTTAATTTGCATTTAAGTAGTAAATAGCGTCATCAAGCAAGGGAGAACAAAGAAAGAAAGCTCAAACAGGTGAAAAAAAATCCATCAGGGACCATGCTTCCTCACACACTCTTTGTCTCCTAGTTCCCAGCTGGAAATATTTTTCAAGAGGAGTCTTGATACTATAAAAAGTAGGGGCAAACACCCTAAGGCACCCTTCTCTCTCTCCCTGACCATCACATTCTCTGCACCTGAGAGGACAAAAGGAAACCGCTATTGGACTTTGGGGGAGGGGTCCTGACTTGATGAGTTTGGTCAGTCATCTTGCTGGAAGCATGTGCATGTGGTGAGAAATTTTGCTTGAATCTAATATAGTTTGTTAAGTTATATAAGCATTTTATCTTTATTTTTCTTGTAACTATTTCTGACTTTTATGTCTCATTACTTATACTCACTTAAAATCTCTCTCTTTATACTTAATAAACTTGTTTTATTGTTTTTTCCAATCCATTGTATTTAAGTTGACGTGTCTTGGTAACTCTATTTAAGATAATAAGCTGGTACATTATTCCCTTAAAGGAATAACAGGCTTAATATATTTGTACTGGCCAGGAGAGGGCTGGGCAGTACAGGACATACAATCCAGAAAATGGGGGGGCGGGTCACCTTGCAGCACATCCACGGCTGATAGGAGCCAGGATGTAGCTGTCAAGTTGCAGCTACATACAGACACTCAGGAAGGCTGTTTGTGAGCAGGTGGGAGCTACTTCAGCAAGGCATTGTAAGGCACCCAATGTTGCAGGACGGGAGTGACAGAGTTACAGAACTTTGCAAAATAACACATATCCTAAAATGTTCCCTCCCCTAATCTAATCCCATCCCTTCTGTGAGTCCTAGATTTTGTCAGCATTTCAGGCTAGGCATAGTCCGTCCTACCTTCTCACTCTCTCTCTCTCTCTCTCCCTCCAGGCAGTCCTTCTTGCATGTGGCCATGGTTGACCCTCCCACGCCTCATTCACAAAGACTTAAATATATGCTCTGTCTCCTGTTGCCACATGCCTAGGCTGAGAAGCCGCACATCCACTGGCCATGTTGGTGACCCTGGGGTTGGGCTAGCAGTTGAGACACAATCAAGGTTGATGAATTCAGATTGCTCTGCCATGGCTTGTCAGGATATGTCTATACTGTAATGTAAGCCCAGGCTCAGACTCAAGCTCAAGCCCTAACCCCTCTTTCCGTCTACACACAAATCTCTCAGATTCTGGCTCAGATGCATAGGCTCCCGTGAAGGAGAAGGGTGTGAGCCCGTGCCAAGGCAGGACAGAGTCCAAGCCCTATTATTTTGCAGCATAGACGCAGTTCCCCCATCCCAGATTGAGGTCCTTGGAATCCCCCCATAGTATTCCACAGTGCTATGGGCCAACTTTCTTTGTCCTCCCTCTCTCTCTCCCAAGAATTGCTGTTGACTCCAGGGAAACGGAAGCCCCTCGCCTTGATCTAGTACAGCAGCTTGGCGTTTACCCCTTCCATTTTATTCTGACTGCCAAGCTGCAAACACACCTTAGCAGAACCTTTGGCATTTGCAATGGATACCGACCAGAAGTCTTTTACAAAGCACGCTTCATCATGGTTGCCAGATTTTTATGAATCGCTGAAGCAAGGCCAGCAAAACAACTGATTTTAGTACGAGTACTAAATATGACCATGCATACCAGTAAATAGTGGAGAAGCTGGTCATGTTGGAATTTTACTTGACTGATGACCAGTGCAGAGACTGCATTAAGTGGCTCTACATCAAGTAACAAAAAAACAGGGACCACAACCACACCTCTGGCAACTCGCCAACATTGTGTCCATTTTATGATGAGTTTGACTGGGTGCTGGGGACTGTGCCTCACACTGAGCGGTACATGATGACCTGTCAGCTGGGATGGTGCCTGCTGGTCCCAGAAGCCAGCATGGGAATTGATGGGAGCCTGCAGCAAGCACCAAATGAAGCAATTGCTGATAAAACTGGTCCTAGAGGAGGCTTTGTCGCAAGAGCAGCTGCAGTATATCCTGGGGGCCATACTTGGAGAAGCTTTTTAATGCCCCCTCCCACCCCGGAGGAACAGTCTGCTAGGAACAAAAAACAAAGTGCCTGGTTAAGTTTCCATTTTTGAGTTTATTAATACAGGAACAGGAAGGATTTCCACTCTATGAACCAATGCAAAAAAATTATAAGCCCCAGGTAGCAATATGTAGCTGCTAATACACCTCTACCCTGATATAACGCTGTCCTCGGGAGCCAAAATTTCTTACCATGTTATAGGTGAAACTGTGTTAAATCGAACTTGCTTTGATCCGCCGGAGTGCACAGCCCCGCCCACCCCGGAGCGCTGCTTTACCGCGTTCTATCCAAATTCGTGTTATATCGGGTCGCGTTATATCAGGGTAGAGGCGTACCAGCATCTTGGTATGTCAACCACATGGAATTCTGAATGGAGACTGAGAAATGCAAATAGTAAAACAAACATGGAAAACAGAATTTTTACTGGGAAGGCATAAATGTTTGCTATTTCATTCCAGTTTGTTAAAATAAGAACCTTCTATTACTTTTCAGGTACAGACACCATTCAGTGCCAACCCAACCATGTCACAAGTCACCTGAAAAGACTGAACTGTGGGGAGGGGGGAAAAAGAGGGGAAGAGGTTCAACTGTACTCCATTTTCAAATGTAGTCAATCTCTCTTACAGATAGTTCATGCATACTGTGGGTGACAAAATTATTAGTCCCAAATATAACTGGGGGTTTGAATTCAGTCCAGAAATTTGCCTGGGGGAGAAGCAGGGTAGCACTGGAGTTGTGTGTGTTTGTTTGCATGCAGTCCTAACATGCTGTCATGGGAAGGCACTAAAAGCTGTGTAGATGCTAATGCCGCATCCTGTTGATTCCCTCCGGAATTCTGACCCAATCCTAGTTGCAAACTTTTCCAGTAGCAGGAACTCCTGATATGTGGTCACATTTCAGGGAAGGCTGTATTCTTCAGGGCCGCCTCAATAGCTCACCAGCATATTCCACTTGTAGACGTGCTGTTCAGTCACCAAACGTTTGAATGCTTCGATGGCATATGTAGCTGGGTTCCCACCAGCAGCTTGGAATAAAAGCTCTCTTGGTCTATCAGGCAACACAAAAACTGTTACGTCCTCCAAAACGTGCAATGCCTGAAATGATAAGAGAAGGCTTATGTAGCACAGCGCGACCACCAGCCTCCCCACAAACTCCATTTTACTGGGGAGAAAAACAAGGTTGTGATTAGCTTACCATTCTTTCCGTATTTCTTTCACTGTGATTAACTTGGCTGTGTCCAAGAAGCTTCTGTGATATGAAGCAGCTCTATGAAACTACACTGATGTTCAGTTTAAAAAAAATCATAGAATCAGTTTTAAAATTATAGAAGGGACCACAGAGTCATCTAATCTAATCCCTGGCCAAGATGCGGGATTTGTTGTATCTAAACCATCCAAGACAGATGGCTATGCAGCCTCCTTTTGAAAACCTCCAGTGAAGGAGCTTCCACACCCTCCATAGACAGTCTGTTTCATTGTCCTACTGTTCTTACAGTTAGGAAGCTTTTCCTGAGATTTAATCGAAATCAGCTATGCTGTAAGTTGAATCCATTGCCTCCTGTGCTGCCGTTTGTGGCAAGAAAGAACAACTTTTCTCCATCTATTTTATGGCAGCCTTTCAAGTATTTGAAGACTTATCATGTCCCCCCTTATTCTCCTCTTTTCCAGACTAAACATACTTAGTTCCTTTAGCCTTTGCTCATATGGCTTGCATTCCATCCCTTGGATCATCTTTGTTGTTCGCCTCTGGATCCCTTCCAGTTTCTCTACATCCTTTCTATATATTGGTGACCAAAATTGGACACAGTGCTCCAGCTGAGGCCTAACCAGTGCCAAGAAGAATGGTACCATCACCTCACATGACTTGCATGCTACGCCTCTGGTAATGAAACCTAAAATTGCATTTGCCTTTTTTTTTTGTTTTTTTTTTGTTTTTGTTTTGCAACAGCATCACTTTGTTGATTCATGTTGACCCAACAACTCCCAGATCCTTCTCAGCAATGCTGCTACCAAGCCAGTTATCCTCCATTTTGTATTTTGTGCATTTGTTTTTTCTTCCCTAAGTGTAGCACCTTACATTTGTCTTTGTTGAATTTTATAACCCAGTTCTCCAATTTATCAAGATTCCTCTGAATTTCAGCTCTGTCCTCCTAAGTGTTGGCAACACCCTCCTGCCCAGCTCTGTGTCATCTACAAATTTGATCAGTGTGCTCTCTATTCCTACATCCAGGTCATTAATAAAGATGTTAAACAACACCAAACGCAGAACAGATTCCTGTGAGACCCTGCTTGAGATCTCCCTCCAATCTGACATCATTCCATTAATAGTACTTTTTGTTTGTGATTGTTTAACCAATTATGAATCCACTTAATGGTAGTTCTCCCAAGCACATATTTCTCCATCTTACCTATCAGAATGTCATGTGGAACTGTATCAAAAGCCTTGCTGAAGTCCAAATATATTATGTCCACCGCATTCCCCCATCCACAAAACTAGTTACCCTGTCAACGAAGGGAATCAAGCTGGTTTGGCATGATTTGTTCTTAGTAAATCCATGCTGGCTGCTAGTGATTACCCCTTCTTCCTCCAGGTATTTTCTGTCCTTGAAATTCCAAAATGATTTTTCTGTACTCCTGCACTGAGCTATTTGAAACAATAAGTCTCTGTGTCTTGTCTTATTACAAGCCCCTAAACCTCTACAGGCTCATGTACCTCTACAGGTCAGCCATATTGCAGAAGCCTGGCTCATCATACCCTCACAGACCATTCCAAGAAGCAGCATTTCCATAATGGACTTATGGTTGAAGTTCTGGACAGGACCAACAAGCAGATCAAGGACCAAAGGCAAAGGCACTTGCAACAAGAGGAAAGACATGCCGACAGGGAAGTGGAGATGCTTAGGTTTGCTTCACAGCTTGAGGATGGGGTAGCGGTGCAAGAGCAGGCACTTACTTCGCAGTTCTTGGAACAGGAATGGGGGTCAAGTGAAGAAAGATAGAGCACAACAGAGAGAACTGTTTGAGTGGCTGCTGTCTCTAATGGCCACAATAACGTGTCCCCTCTGTGGTACCTTGGCCTGCATTCCAGGACCAGCTTGGAAAACTCTGTGCCTGGGTGGCTCATGCGATAAGGCTCCATGAGTGACTGGACAGGGCAAATGTGCCCCCTGCAGTCCTCAATGCTGAACCCTTCCCCCATGGATGCTTCCACCCCCTGCCCCAGTGCCAAATGTGTAGCAATTGTGGAAGGAAGGGAAGGAAAGGAAAACGGGGTGGGACACACAACAGTTATTTACATTAATCCATACTGTTCCCCCCATGTCCCATTTCATAAGTGGTCAGGTTTTTCAAAAGGACAATACATGGCATACAACCCCTCCCCTACAAGCAATTAACACCTCCCCAAACGCATCCATAAAGATACTATTCTCACTCTTCCACTGGCCCAGCCAAGTCCATAATGTGGGAGCACAAACCATCCCTGATTTCTGTTGCCCCAATGCATCCAGCTCCAGCCAGGGTAACTGCACTTTCTGGTTGAGTGTACTGGTTCAGCAGCCCCTCTCTGTGATAGATCCATTTAGGGGGAAATGTCTCACCTTTAGATTCACAAAGATTGTGAAGTGCACAGGCAAGCCACAGTAATGTGGACAACATTGATGACACTGGAATCCAGATGGGTCTGCAGACATCTCCAGTGGGATTTCAATCTGCTAACACACATTCCACAACCATTCTACACTTGCTCAGAATGTAATTAAACCTGCTTTGCCAAGGCCTCTGAGATCAGGGTATGGTTTCATAAGCCAAGGCAAAAAGGGGTTCATGGGGTCCCCCAAAATTACAGTGGTGTCAGTAATCCTGTTTATGACAATGTCATGTGGTGGGAATAGTGCCCCAATCTGTCCATGAATGAAGACTCCTGATTGTTGGAAAACCCTGGCATCATGAACTTTTCTAATACAGCTAACATTGATGTTCATAAATCGGGTTCTGTGGTCCACAGGGGCCTGCAGAACTATGGAACATTACCCCTCGTGATTTACATAGCCATGTGCTCCGTGAGGAGGGCGAACTATGGACACACGAGTCCCATCAATGGCCCTGGCACACTTTGGAAACCCCATTCTCTCAAAGCCAGCAATTATTTCAGAAACATGTTTAATGCCTGACACCTTGGGGTAAACTACACACCTGGTTGCCTCAGAAACTTTTGCCACCACTTTACCCACTGCTGGACTTTCCAGCACCAAACTGGTTGGGAACAGACCTGTATGAGTCTGGGGTAGCCAGCTTCCAGACAGTTATTGCAACCCACCAGCATGGCCACTCTCATATGTGTGTCTTTACTGTGGAGGGTCAGGGTGAGCTGCTAGCAATATTTCTGGAGTTTTGTGTTCTTCATGCAAAAGTTCAGGACCCAATGCGAGTCATCCAGGTGTGTATGATGATGTGGTTCCACAAGTCTGTGCTTGTGGCACTGCTCCAGAAGTGCCTGTTTACATAGGGGGCATCAGTGGCTATACCAAGTGTCATAAGCAGCAGCTGCCAGCTTGAGTCTGTCACATCTGTGTTCTCCTCCTCCTGCTACATCATTAGCTCTGTCAGCTGCCTTCAACGGGTCGGAAAACAACACCAAAATGTCCACCAGTGCTTCACGGAAGCTCTGCCCATTTCCTAATACAAGAGTGAAAGCACAAGCAAGAGAAGTTTTTCAAATGGTGATTCCTCCATGTTGCTGGCTCTGGTTGCTAGGAGGCATAGACCAAAATGACAGCTTGGCAGGATGTGTTGGTGACCCGTTAAAGCTTCCTGTAACACGCGATGTGACAGCCAAATTTTCTCACACTGCATCATGAACAAAGGGCTAGAGAAGCCACATTTTGGGAGGGTGCTAGGAAGCATGGAATACACTTGGTTGGACTCAGATCTTTGTACTGTAGTGTGGACACTGGAGCCCTGGGTTCAGGCCCAGGTTAAAAAATTCTTACTTAAGGTTGGCAATCAGTGTAAATGCTCAGACCCAGGGTCTGCTGACCCAGGTCCCACTAACCAAGCGCTTACATTGCAGTGTAGACATACCCTCAGTGATACGGTTTCAATGAAGTGTCAAGCACCTTTCCTGGGCAGAGTAGCTGTCTAGAAAACATCACCATAACCTTGTCTTAGGCAAGGTCAGAAATGAGTTCAACATATAAAACAAAATGAAGATCTTATTACAAAATGGAGGTGACAATTTGACACAGATCTATCCTGCATTCAGAACTTGGCAGGTTTGGTCCCAAAATAATTAAAGGACTAGACTGTGACTTGAATAAATGATTGCACAACTAAGAAATCTTCCCTCCTTCCTGTTATATCATTATATGGGCTACCTACACTTTGGATCTGGGTGCATAAGCAATAACCTGGACTACTTACCCACTACTTCCCAGAGCAGGTATACAGGGAAGATAGACAAAGAGTTGACTCTAACTCTCTGTATTCATTGGCCAAAATGGCTGAGCCAGTTCTGAAGGAAGACTAATGTAGTATAGGCCAGATGTAAGTAACTACTGCCTGGGAACAGACAAAAAACAGGGGATTACTTGTGGCTCAGAGGTATATCCTGACTCACAATACCTCATAGGGCTATTTCTGTGGTGGTGCATCTTTTGCACTACTTGCTTAGAGTTGCACCTAAAGTCACCATATAACCCTCAATCCGACAAAGAAATAGAGGAAACAAGTAACAGTAAACTCCAGTTTCACAGCAACACTTATCTCCTACTCCCTGGGAGTAATGCAATGTGGGTGCATACCCTCTAACAAGGGTATGTACAGGACTGCTATGGACCAAATTAAATATTACAAGGCTTTCCTTACTTAAGGGGAGAGAACTATAAAATATTCCTCCACTGAAAGACAAGTTTATCTATATACAACTCAAAAATAAAGCTTTTAAGTTTCCTTCACCCACTCTCTGGAACTCATGAACCCCATAGACTCTTCAAGTCAGAGTGTGGTGGCAAAAAACACATCACTGTGGAAAATCCCAACTGTCAGAATCATAGGGGATATTTCTCATTCTTATCTGGGGGAAATGTAATTTAAGCATTTTAATCTGAGCGCTCAAAAACAACAACAAAAAATGAAGATGATGATTCCATAAAACACAGTTCAACGGTTTTAACTATGTTGTGTTTATATATTTAAACCAAAGGTACATAAAATACCATTTGCCTTACAAGCCTACACAGCTCTTTAGAAAGCTATTGTTAACATTTATTTTGATCACCTTTGCAGCTTTCCATCGCTGGTGCAGAATGAAAACTAATTAATTAAATGTAAACCAGGGAGGTGTTTTGTAAAGTTTCTGTTTACCTGACATGACAACTGGAGGGAATAGGAGAAGCACAGCTGCAATTAACAAATTATAGAAATGTTGCAATGGTGATAATTAGGTACTGCAAAAGTTGATTTAGTTCCACAGCAATTTCCACGGGATGTAGTCATTGCAAGAACCTGTAAAGGGCTGATCAAATGCTTTGCTTTTTTTTGCAGCATTATAATATGCCTAAGAGGCAGGTCCAAATGGAATTACAGGCTAAATAATTAGAGTTACACCGTATTTTCTCTGAAGTAGAAAGAAATTGCACAGGTGCCAAGCCTAACAATCAACCTGCTTTTCGTTTGTTTGTTTTACTTATGTGCAATGTGTCCCAGCACAACATTGTTAATTGTGAGCAATCCAATATATTTGACTACAAAGCAAAGCAGCCCAGAGTTCAGTCATTGCTTCCATGGTATTTCTCGAAGGTGATTTATGTAAGAAATGAAACTTAAGAAAAAGTCAATATGGCTGTCATTGAAGGAGAGCCGGTATTAGAGCTAGGTAACAAAAAGAGATTTCTGTTGAAGAATACAGTTGTCAGGCTTGTAGACCTAATGCACCAAGCATGCAAGATGTGTCATGTTCCCAAATCGGTGCACTTGTAGCTGGCATTTTAGAATGAAATAGGTGGGTGGATGGCTAAATGACAACAAGTACTGTGTATCCTTAAAGCTTGAAGGAAGAGAGCACTTCAGATCCCCCTACATGTCTTTTTTTCCCTTTAGGCAATAAATTTTTCCAGGAAAAGGTCAGGCCAGTGTGACAGAAAATCATTCTGCTTTGAAGGCTGTTAGAAGTCACATTCTAGTATGCTTGACTTGGCTGCCTGTGTGCAAAACCCCACACTTAAAAACAAACAAGAAAAAGAAAACAAAAGCAAAATCTTTGCAAAGATAGTCACATCTACAATATAATAGATGAGAAGAGGGAACATATACTTAGAAGAGCAACAGGAAATTGTTATTTCTTTTCAGGACATTGGCACAGATGATGTAATTATATTTTAGAACAGTAGTAACACCCACCCAAAATATCAAGGGCCCAATCATGAATTGCCTTGCTTCTCTCCTGCACTGGCTACTTGCTTGCTTTACTGGTCTGTACACTAGGAGATGAGCAGTCACTTCAGGGCCACTATACGCTTTCCCATACAGGTGGGCATGGAGTGAGCAGAACCCTGGCTCTAATCTCTCCAGACATGCTAGCTAGTGAGCACAGCTGAGCTAGCATCTAGGTGAGGTAAGTGGTGCCAGATATAGGGGTGGCACAGCTTATATTCTTCCACCCCCAGTCTGATGTGGGGGCAGCATAGCTACATGTTGCCCCTTACTCAGGGTTCTTGGTAACACCTTGATCTAGCCTCAAATCACTTAAAATAAAGTTTCTTAGAAGCCCTGATTTACCATATTTCTAACTAAACAAGAAAACCTGGTCTGATCTGCAAGTAAAAGGAAATGGCAAATGTTAACAAAAAATGAGCTGGTTACAAACTAGTCAACCTTACATTATATTACTCTGAACTGTTAATTAAACTCTTTTTATAACTCTCTCCTATGTCTGCCTGGGGCCATACCTTTAAATTACCTTTTAATGGGAAATTGATGTGAACAGCATGCAGCCACCAGACCAGGAAAATGTGTCCCCATTCTTAGGATGTATGCTATATATCAACAGACATGAGGGGTTCATGCAGTATTGTTACCTCTATTCTTGGTGGCATGAATGAAGACCTAACCAATTCACTGGCTGTCAGGAAAAGGCACACAGAACTGTAACATGAAGTCAGAAAACTAGCACTGCACAGAGATCTGAGAAATGAACACAGGATAAGTGGGACAACTATGAAAAAAGTGCAAAAATAGCCACTGGAAATATCTGAAAGTATATTAAACTAGACAAACAGGTCCAGGAACAATATGGCTCTCATTAATCCATTGATTCACTGCAGTTACACAAGGGATGAATTTGGCATAATGTTTTTTTTTTTAAATGACACACACAATACTTTGATATATGCTGTAATTTTTCCAAGCTTTTCTATCAAGTGATCTACACTTTAAAAGATTAACCACTGTAAGTACATGACAGATTAAAAGAGTCAAGGAGATTACTGAGAAGGTGAGCTGCTACAAACATCTCAACCCCCACAAAAAAAAGAATAAAGTAATAAAGTGGAGATTGTTTTATTTTACAGGAATAAAGAACAGACCTGGGAATAAAAAGTTAAAGATGAAACCATTAGCTCTGAAGCCTTTTTTATTTCATTATTACGGCTGCCCTACTAACATAACAGTAAAAATTAGTTTGACATAAGCATTGGTTTTAGCACCTTAAAGTTGTTCTACAAAAGAGATACCAATTTTTGCTTTGCCTATCTGCTAAGAAAATCTAGATGAAGTACCATGATATCACAATGAAGTGCGACATTAGCTTCATCTCTCTGTAAAACAGATGAACAGCACAGAGCATAAAGTCTTTTCAAATAGGCCACCCTTTGAATGAAAATAAAAACATCTAAAGCTGAGCCAAATTCTGCCCTGACTTTGTACCACATGGAACTCCTTAGAAGTCAATATGTTTGCACAGAGCGTAGGACTATAGGTGATTTTTCTTAACAAATCAAATAGCAAGAATGAGCTGTTATTGCCACAATCACAGACTGTATACAGTGGGCCAAATCCCTGGTCCAACTCTAGCTGCTTTATAAGTCAGAACAACCCTGAAGGTGCTCTGATTTATGCCAGAGACTATGCCAGAGGCCAGACAATCCCAAAAATAGAGGAGCATAAAATCTAAACTGTGGTGTAAACAACAGTCATCAGTACTGTCTTTTTAAATATGTGCACAGATACATGTAACATCTTCTCCTAGCCATCTTTCATTGGTAAACCAGTTCTTTCTTCAGGCTAAAATAACAACAAAAGGAAGATTTTTTTTCAAAGTTACTTTATAGATTTACCCCCTTGCTAAAAGACCTTTGTTAACATTCAAAGCAAAAATTGTATGCCTCAAAAACCCAGTGAAATCTCACACCCTAAAACTCTGACGTTTATTATGGAAATGATTATTACAGCTGTATTGTAGTGCGTACCTCAATTCCTAGTCATTCCAAAATAACCACTGCATATTTACTGTATAGACTCAAAGTTCCTCAGATCTAATTCAGCAAAGGCTTGCCTCAAATCATAAGGCTAGATGTTGTTTCAGGTTATGAGCCCACAGTTGGAGACAGAAAAGTAGTGAGAACCCCCCTTCACCTTGTGCTGCTGAGCAGACGATCTGGAGCTTGGGTCTGTGCCTATAAAATAAATATAAAAGACAATTTGGCACATCACATCCTATTCCTCCCCTATTGTGAAGAGCCAGCATGAGAGGAGATGATAATCTGCTGCTGGTATAGGTCATCAGCCAATTACTAACCCCCTGGAGCAAGAGGGAAGCAAGGAGGGAATTGTGGCTATAAACTGTGTAGTCCGAAGAAAAATCTCTCGATTTTTGTTATGCAGTGGGATTCTGAGAGCGAATGACAAACAAATTCCTTCCTATTCTCTCTCTCAATAAAAGTTATATTACGAAACTGCATAATGACATGTAAGTGTTCACTTCCATACCATGTTTCAGGACTGATAACATGCTCTCCGAGATCAACCTTGTGACACCCAGAGGTTTGTAACCATGTTTGTCTTTACTGACCCTATACTCCAGTAATCCCAGAAACAGCAGGAAATCAGAGTTTTCTTTGCAGAGAAGCTAAGCAAAGGGCAGCATGAGGCCTGGTTTCATTTGACCATCAGACTTCTGAACGAGATCCCACACAAGAGAAAATAAGCCACCAAGTTCCCTTGCTAGAAAAGATGCTGCCCAGAGAAAACCCAGCTGCTAAGATTCTAGCATACCTAGTAATTTTGCACTGGATGAGTGGAACATTTTATTGCACAAAATCTAGAGTACACAGTTGGAAACAAAAGCGTGAACAGCATGTAACTTCCAAATGGTTAAAGGCATATGAAGGTATTAAACAGGATGTAAACATATCTTCTTGGAATCCAGAGAGGTAAGCTACAAAAAGCATCTTTTTTGTGCAGGGGCTATCCATAGTGGATTCTCTCTCAAAGTACCTGCCTGTGCTGTTTGCTATCAGAGCAACTAAAGCTTCTACAGAAGAGGGGGAAAATGTCCTGTTTACTATACAGACACTTTGTAGTAGGCAACTAGTTTTGCCAGTGGCAACGCTGGGAAAGTAACTTTTAATAGGCAATCAGTTATCACTGTAACAAGTTACTGGCAAATTTTTGCATACAGTTCCAAATTACTTTAAAATGTAATCAAGCAGCAGTCATTTACTTCTAGTTACTTTTTCTTATGTTGCATATTCTGGTGACACCTTGAAAAGAATAAGACTGAAGAAACACATGAGTTCTTCCCCCCCTTAGGAAACCAAGAAAATTCAGAAACATAGTAAAGGATTCAAGATGTTACTGGCAGCCATTTCAAATGATTTATAGCAATTACTGTTGCTTGCACTCTATATTTTGTAAATCTCTAAAATATTTTGGGCTGAAAAATGCTACAAAAATGTAAGCTATAACATGAGAAAATATTAGCACGGATATCTATAGTTCAGCAGAAAAAATCCTTTTTTTGGAATGTTAAGGTCCACAATCCCGTTACAACAGAGTTTTCAACCTGCTGTCAGCTTCGGGGGCGGAATCAGACCTACCTATCAATAGCAAGCAGGGAAAGACCCTCCTCGTAAAGAGCTCACTGTTTGAAACAACAGTCGCACTCAGGATAAATGCATCTGACCATGAAGAAAAAGCACATCAATATTTTAGAATGTTCTATGGTTAAAACTTTCACTTTCAACAGAGCACCTAGCTGACAGAAATGTGGATGCCAATTTTGGATTGTGACTAACCAAGAAGGCTAATTTAAGGTATAGGGTACAACGGCAATTCTTTCAGTGGCTCTAAAGCAAATTTTTTGGCCCGAGGGCCACATCTGGGTGGGGAAATTGCATGTAGGGCCATGAATGTAGGCCTGGGGTATGGGGTTGGGGTGTGGGAGGGAGTGCGGGGTGTGAGAAGGGGTGCAGAGTGCAGGGAGGGGTATGGAGTGCCGGAGGGGGCTGGGGGCTCAGAGCAGGAGTTTGGGGTGCAGCAGGGTTGCAGAGTGTGGCAGGGGGCTCAGGGAAGGGGGTTGGGGTGCAGGAGGGGTGCAGGGTGCACAGGGGCTGGGGTGCAGGAGAAGTTCGGGGTGCAGGCTCCAGTCCAGCACCGCTTACCTTGAACGGCGCCGGGGTGGCCGCAGCACGCCTAAGGCAGGCGAGGGGGAGCAGAGGGCTCCACACACTGCCCTTGCCTGCAGGTACCTCCCCTGCAGCTCCCATTGGCCAGGAATGGGGAACCCTGGCCAATGGGAGCTTCGGGGAAGGTACCCGCAGGTGAAGGCAGCGCACAGAGTCCTCTTCCCCACCCCTCCCAGGGGTCGCAGTGACGTAGTACCGGCCGCTTCTGGGAGTGGTGCGGGGCCAGGGCAGGCAGGGAGCCTGCCTTCGCCCCACGGCGCCATGGGGGTGGCATTACCGCGGGTCGGATCCAAAGCCCTGATGTGCCGGATTTGGCCCGCGAGCTGTAGTTTGCCCACCCCTGCTCTAAAGGGCATGTTATAAGTGAGATCTCAAGGCTGTGCCATGTGTATGAGCAGATAGAAGCTTCACAGATGCACTCTTAGAGAACATTTGCTGTTTGGACAGAAATCTTTTCCTTCTGATATACCCAGGATACTCAGCCTTTCAGTATAGTGATTTTAATTTCCAGAAGAAATTCTAAGACATGTTTTGCCTGCACTGATAGAGTGATAATCCATGTACCAATAGCTGTATTTCAGCCAACTACTGGAATAAGGCCTATTTACAGACCTATGCTTAGATCCAGAAATATGCCAACCCACATCGCATAAAAATTTTTCTTTAGATATAGACTTTCCAAAGCAAAGCAGCAAAGCTCAGGCTGTCAGTGTCTGGATGCAGGATGTTTGTTTGTTTTATGTTTGTATGCAATGACTAGCTTGATGGAGCTCAAGTCCTTATTTGGGGCCACTAGGAGCCACCATAATGCAAATATGTTAAATAAAATAACATACCATAGTGACTTTGTTGCTAATTTACTAGGTCACAGAACCCTGGCCCTTAGTCAATGTAAGACTGTCAGTATAACAGGTGCATTGTCCTTTATTTTCTGTCATGTCATCTGGACCACAGGAAAAGAGAAAAGGTACACAAAAGAGATGTTGGCCCCTGGATCCCATTATGTAGACAAGCAACAATGGGCTGAGGGGATGGGGAGGTATCTCACCACTAGTCCTGAAGCAAATGGGTCCACATCATCAGTCTACCAAATGGATTGACTGGAGATGGAAATATTTCTGCAAGCAGACTCCATTTCACCTGTTGCAAACTTTCCCAGTTAAATCAATCTATGTTGGTTTTCAACTACTCTTCAGGTAGAAGTGTGACATTGCACTCCATATGTTTGTTTTATGGAAATATGCTTATAAGTGTGAATATAATGTAACTGGAATATGCTTTATGCAAAAGGTCTCTTGTAAGGTATAATTACAAAGCTTATAATCTACTGAGTGTGTTCATTCTATTTGTTTGTGTGTATTATTTCTATGTTTGGAGTTACGAGAATAAGATATAAGCTTTATTACTGATGTAGACACATTAAGTGGAAGTTGTTAAGGATGCTTCAGAATCAATGAACTGTGAATGGGTTTGTTTACCTGCAAATCTCCCTGGGTACATGTGGGCCAGCCCTGGAAGAATGAAGTCTCACAGGACATGTGACCATGTCACAGGATACTGGGATCCATCTTAAACCTGGTGCTTTTCCATTTGGGGGCAGGAGGGGGGAATCCAGAGAGACAAAGGGTTCCTACCTTGAGCCAAAGCTATAAAAGGGGGCAGAGCAGAACAAGGGGGGGTCCCAGTCATGAGAAACCCCTGCTTTTCACCTAAGATGCCTGCTGGAACTAACAAGGACTGTACCAGGGGAAAGGATTGCGCCCAGATTAGGAAGGAGTCTAGTCTGTGAAAGAAGCTTATTGGAACATCTCTGAGCGTGAGATATTAACTGTATCAGTTTCTTAATGTATTAGGCTTAGACTTGCATGTTTTTGCTTTATTTTGCTTTGTGGCTTACTTTGTTCTGTCTGTTATTACTTGGAACCACTTAAATCCTACTTTTTATACTTAATAAAAATCACTTTTGTTTATTAATTAACCCAGAGTAAGCGATTAATACCTGGGAGAACAAACAGCTGTGCATCTCTCTCTCTCTGTGTTATAGAGGACAGACAATTTATGAGTTTACCCTGTACTAGCTTTATACAGAGTAAAACGGATTTATTTGGGGTCTGGATCCCATTGGGAACTGGGGTCTGGGTGCTGGAGATAAGAAACCTGCTGAGCAGTTTTTGGTTAAAGTCTGCAGCTCTGGGGGCGTGGACCAGACCCGCGTCTCTGTTGCAGCAGGCTAGCATGACTGGCTGAACAAGGCAGGTTCTGGAATCCCAAACTGGCAGGGAAACCGGGCTCAGAGGTAATTCCAGCACTTCAGGTGACAGTCCCAAAGGGGTCTCTGTGACCGGACCCGTCACAACAAGGTTGTGTAGTAATAGCAGATTATGCTCTGCCCATGTGAGCACAAGTCCAGTTTATGGGTTAAAATTTTCAAAAGTAACAAAGGCCCCAATTTTTAAAGGTATGTAGGCGTCACCATGCTCAGTGTCACAACACCTCATTGATTTAGTAGTCTAAATCTCATTTTCAAAAGGGATTTAGGCACATCATTGTCTAAACTCATTGATTGTTGAAGGGATTTAGACTACTAAGAGCCTAAATCTCTCTTGAAAATAAGATTTAGGTTCCTAAATCAGTTAGGCATTGTGACACAGCAATGACTTAGGCTATTTTGAAAAATTTACCCATAGTCTTTGTTCAGTATAAAATTGAACTGTTTTGCTTTTTCTGACTGATCCTTAAATATTTATCATTAAGAAGGTTTGCATTAAGAACCTTTTTTATTATTATTATTTGCTGATAAATGTAAAACTATCCCCTGTGGAACAGTGGGCATTTTTAGTAATGCCTATCAAGATTTAACAACATAGCGGATAGGCAAAGAGCAGCCCAACATAGAAAAGGATGGCATTGCCTTGTTCATGCTCTAAGCAACATTTGACAGCACAAGAAGGATTCAGATTCAACATATAAAGAAATATAATACAGTAGAACCTCAGAGTTACAAATACCTCGGGAATGGAGGTTGTTTGTAACTCTGAACAAAACATTATGGTTGTTCTTTCAAAAGTTTACAACTGAACAATGACTTAATACAGCTTTGCAACTTAATTATGCAGAAGAAAAATGCTGCTTTTAACCACCTTAATTTAAATGAAACAAGCACAGAGTTTCCTTACCTTGTCAATTTTTTTTAAAACTTCCCCTTTATTTTTTAGTATTTCATGTTTAACACAGTACTGTACTGCTGTATTATAGTTGCCTTTTTTTCTTTTCTGTCTCAGCTGCTGCCTGATTGCATACTTCCAGTTCCAAATGAGCTGTGTGGTTGACTGATCAGTTCATAACTCTGATGTTTGTGACTCTGATGTTCTACTGCATGGAAACATTATCTGCCTTATTTGGCATTTTCCTCCCCAAAATGTTATATTTCTGCAAGGTGGGACCTCTATAAGGAAATTAATTACTTATTTGTATCACAAAGTTTCATTTGCAATTATAATGACTTATGCCTCTTTATTCCATGTGGAAAATATGACCTTCATCACTCACTGCTTTCCATTTTTAATGATCCCTTGCGTCAGTCTTAGCTTCTTACTACATCATCTTCATGACTTTCAGTTCTGCTTCTGGGGTGGGTGGGGGTGTGTATGTTTCCAGGTTGTCCTTGATCTGTCTTATCGTCTCTTGCATGGGGGGATTCCAGTCCAGTGCCTGTCTTGTCATGTTGTTTCCTCCATGTGTGTCCCAGCAATTCTCTATTTTTGTTCCATAATTTCCTGTCCTACCAGTTTTTGTTTCCTTCTCCTCCAAAGCTCTTCATTTGGGATTTTTTCTAGCCATCTGATGTTAAGGCTTTGTCTAATGCAGCTATTTATAAAACCAGGGAGTTAGGATAATATGGTCTTGATACAACTCCAATTTTCAGTGCCATATAGTAAGGCAGAATTTATAGCGGTATTAAATATTCAAAGTTAAGTTCACAGGGAAAGGTTTCTGTTTCTCCAATCTGCTTTAGGATTGCAAAGGCATGTCTGGCTTTCGCTATTCTAGCTTTAATATCTTCATCTATTCCTCCTGTTTTCCTTAGGATGTTCCCAAGATATATGAAATGTCAAAACTCTTCTATGTCAATCCCAGAAAGTGTTATTGGTGTTTCTTGTTGTGTGTTACTTCTCATGGTTTTAGTTTTCTCTGTGTTGATTTTCAGCACTAACTGAATAAGCCTGGAGATCATTTGTTTTAGCTTGCGTATTTCTGTGGGTATGGGACAGTAGGTTGATGTCATCTGTAAAGTCAAGATCTTCTAGTTTCTGTGTGAAAGTCCATTGTATATCTTGGTTGTTGTGTGGTCCTTCTTGTTACTCAATCCGTTACCAGTAGGAAGGTCATTGGGTGACAGGATATTTTGGTCTGATGCCAGTAATTACCTTGAATGGCTTGGCCAATTCATTATGTGTTACTTGACAGATCATATTTTCTTAAGAGCCCTGAAAAATATTCATAAATTTCTGGAGGAATCCTTGGTGACTTAGCAACCCTAAGACTCTTCTATCCATTGAGTCGAAGACAGTTTGGAAATCTCTGAAATTCATATAGATTGGTGACTGCCATTTGATCGACAGTTCTATGATGGGATATTATTGGATCTATGCATGATTTCTCCTGTCCGAAACCTGCCTGTTTTTGTAATAGCCTTGATTCTACTGCTTTCTTCAGTCTGTTTAGGATAGCAGTTGGGATGGACAGCAACTGAATGCCCCTCCAGTTTTATGAACTGACTAAGGTCTCCTCTCTTTGGCAGCTTCACTATATGACCATTTTTCTATTCGTTCAGTATTTTTTCCTTCTTCCTATATTTTTTATAAGAGGCCTATCAAAACATCTACTCTGTTCTTCAAGTCTACCTTAAGTACCTCCACTGGGATGTTGTCTGGACCTGCTGCTTTTCCACTTTTTAACAGATTGACTGTCCCTCTCACTTATATTCTAGAGATGATGTCAAATTAGAACGGCCTTCCGAGGGAAACGGTGGGGGCGACGGACCTGTCTGGTTTTAAGATTAAGTTAGATAAATTTATGGAGGGAATGGTTTAATGGTATAACATAGTAGTCAAGGAAAACCAAGAAATGGTAGGTAAATTGTATAATGGCTGACGGGGTCAGGCTGGAGACTCTTGCCTATATGCTCGGGGTCTTACTGATCGCCATATTTGGGGTCGGGAAGGAATTTTCCTCCAGGGCAGATTGGCTGAGCCTCTGGAGGTTTTTCGCCTTCCTCCGCAGCATAGGGCAGGGATCTCTAGCAGGAGGGTTTCTGCCGATTGAAGTCACCTAAAACAGGATTGGGGACTTCAACAGCAGAATCCAGGGAAGGGGTAGGGACGGTTTTATGGCCTGCAGCATGCAGGGGGTCAGACCAGATGATCATAATGGTCCCTTCTGACCTTAAAGTCTATGAGTCTATGAGAACCTAAGATCTTTGCATTCCTCTATGTTTTAACTACTGGCTTGCCATTCAGTAATTGACTGTAATAATGCCACCATATACTTAATTGTTCTGAAGTCTTTGTTGTTAAATTGCCCCCATTGTCTTGGACTGACCAATAGGTGTTTTCTTCTTCCTGTCTAGTGATATTGCACAGTATCTTCATGTCATCACGCGTTGCAGCAATTTGTGCATCTGTTGCCATTTTGTCTATAAAATGCTGTTTGTCACTTCTGGCACTCTTTTTGACCTCTATTTCTTTGTGGCACATTCCTCCTGGAGTCACTATTTCTGTGTTCTTGTTCTTGCTTGATTTAGTTTCAGTTTAATTTTACATCTTTCTTCGATTTTCTGCCATGTATCCTCAGACAACCATTCATTGTTGTGTTTCTTTATCAACCCCAGCACTTCTTCAGAGGTTTTGGTGAAAGTTTCCTTTACATGTTTCCATTTGCCTTCTACTGTTCCATCATCTTCTTTTTCAAGTGCCTGGTATCTTGTTATGTTATCATTTATTTTAGCATCATAATGCTACACAACGTGGGCATCTCTGTTTTTCGGTTCTCTTTTTTTTCTTTTTTATTCTCAATTTAGCTACCACTAATGCATAGTCCATTTCCACATCTTTCCCATTCCTTCTATATAACACCCTCTAAAATTCTTCTGCATTTACACCAAATTATAATGTGGTTCCCTAATAATCTATAGCAACATTATTTGTTTGCAGTTAAAATGCTGCATAGAAAATTAAACAACAATAATTTCAATTTTGCAAGCTTGCTTATATGCTATCCATCAAGAGGGAGTCAGGTTTTTTTTATAAGAAACACGATCATTGATTTCTTAATTTTATATGGTGATGTTTGTATTTTTAGAGCACTTTGTGTAACTGAAGTTTTTTACCTTCAGCAGCCATATTAAAAAAAATCAAGCAAACAAAAAGTTTTGTAAAAGGAATGGTGACCCAGAAATGCTCTGAAAAATCTAATTTCTGGACCACAAAGAACCTCATTTCTGTCCCAGGAATACCATTGCTTCCACAACATGCATTACCACACATATAAGACCAAAGCTGTTTGCAAGTAAAGATTATTTTGAAGGAGTCATTTACTAATCTGATCAGCTATATAATCTATTACATTCAGTTTAGAACTTGTATTTGGGTTAACTTTCTTGTGGTTCTATCCTGTATCCTAGTACATTCCCTGGCAATCGTGCCCCTTAGGATGTGTCTATGGGAGAAATGGGAGTACAAGGGAGGATGTGGGAGGTATAATATTAAAGGTTTTATCTTAACTTTATACTACCCATTTTAAGATGGTGATCTGGAGATCCAAGAAACTGGACA
This sequence comes from Trachemys scripta elegans, assembly GCF_013100865.1. Classification (NCBI taxonomy): domain Eukaryota; kingdom Metazoa; phylum Chordata; order Testudines; family Emydidae; genus Trachemys; species Trachemys scripta. Next base: position 95,903,188 of record NC_048300.1, read on the forward strand.
GTGAAAAATGGCAGAATCTATACAAGTTTCTATCACAACACAAGAAAAGGCATGGGCACTAGAGGGAGCTCATACCTTTACAGACAGTGAAAGAAATATACTACATGTAATATATGTCATACATTCATATACACAGATATAAGATTCACAAACATATTGGATGTACAGTACACAGATATTACATACCTAAATCATTTTTACACATTCTCTGTAGTCATACTTTCCATACTCTGTACCAAATACTTTTTAACAACAAACATAAGGTGTTGGCTTCTTGCTGTTATCACTGTTGTAATAACTGGGGCCTACTAGTTATACCCAATTGTAAGTTTAAATGTTGAAAAGTGGTAAAAAGTCACAAAGTGGCTGGAGGACAGGTGGGGAGAGGTTGTAGAATTTCCATCATTGGAAATGTTTAAGAGCAGTTTAGACAAACAGAGGGGGAAGGGACAGCTCAGTAGTTTGAGCATTGGCCTGCTAAATCCAGGCTTGAGAGTTCAATCCTTGAGGGGGCCATTTAGGGATCTGGGGCAAAAATCTGTCAGGGGATTGGTCCTGCTTTGAGCAGGGGGTTGGACTAGATGACCTCCTGAGGTCCCTTCCAACCCTGATATTCTATGAAAGGAGTTGAGCTCCATTATCCTAGCTACAACCTCCATCATCTCCTGGGATCCTGGGTGAAACTTTGGGGCCTTCCATTGTCCTGATTCTGAGAGATGTTCTTGACCAGACTGAGCAAGAGAGAAAACAATGACAACATTACTTTTACCAGCTTCAGGTAAGTCCTGAACAACACCTGGAACATTCCTGCTTTCGTTCACCATCCCACCATGTGTTGTTTTCCTTCCCCAGTCTTATTTCTTCTCTCTTCTCTCTCTCGCTCTCTGTGTCTTCTATTTAATAAGAGCCTGGCTTAGCAAGCCTAGAATGTCTCTTTCTCAATACTGCGATGAGCCCATGGCTAGAGAGACAATTTAAAGCAAAGCCCTAAACAGACTAATGCTGGTACAAATTTACCAGGTCTCAGAGTGCCTGATCAGACTTTGTGCTGGGCTTGTGCATCTCCAACAGTGAGCCTGCAAGTCAAAATCAGCACCAGAGACAGAATCTGCATTTTTCATCTCTGCTGTTCTTTCATCTCTCTTTTTGTGTGAGTTTGTCTTGTTTTATCTTCAAGAAAACAGGACTGGACTTTAACAGCAGCCAGGGTTGGCTCCAGGCACCAGCTGAGCAAGATTGTTGAGGCGGCATTCCGCCCAATCCTAGGGCGGCACGGACGCTTTTGCTTTTTTTTTTTTTTGTTCTGCTCTGGCCGCCCTGTAGGGGGTGGCGGCGCGGAGAACCAGAGCGCTCTGCAGAGCAGTCCTCTTCCTTCCCTCCCCGCCGACCGGAACGGAGCCCTCACGGCAGGCGGTGGTGCAGCGGGAGGGGCCGCCCCTGCTGTAGCCCTGGCCGCCTCCTTCTCTCTCTCTCTCTCCCGCCCGCTCCCTCCCCCCCATCCGATCCCCCTGCACCCGTGCTCTGGCCGCGCCGCAGGTTTTTTGTTTTTGTTATTGTTGTTGTTTTGTTTTGGTTTTTTTTGCTTGAGGTGGCCAAAAAGCCAGAGCCGGCCCTGACAGCAGCAGCAAAAAGAACAGTTCCAGACAGTCTCTCCTGGGCAGAGGTCCACATCATCAAGGTTGGGAGAGAGGATTAAGTAGGCTGACAGGCAGGCTCCCTGGTAGTAATGAAACAGTTAGGGAAAGCCTGTGAACCCAACTGGCCCCACCCAGCTACACCTGCAGCCAATGTCAGGTGTGGAGAAGTGAGGTAAAAGGAGAGGGGCCTGGGCTCAGTTCAGGACTGACCAGGAAGGAGGACAGAGCTCTGTTTCTCTTCATGGGAGAGAATCCTGGGGAAAAAATCTAAAGGAAATAGGAGTTCAGGCGAGCTGTCAGTTTCTCAAGGAGACAGTATTAAAGACACAACTGTAAACTTTTCCAATGCAAAGGAAAGATAAGAAAAAGCCAAATATGGCTCCATGAGGAGCTCTTTAATCAGTTTTTCCTCAAACTGGGGCCGCCGCTTGTGTAGGGAAAACCCCTGGCGGGCCGGGCCGGTTTGTTTACCAGCCCCATCCGCAGGTCCGTCCGATCGCGGCTCCCACTGGTTGCGGTTCACTGCTCCAGGCCAATGGGAGCTGCTGGAAGTGGCGCGGGCCGAGGGACGTACTGGCTGCCGTTATAGTGGGTTATAGTGGATCACAAATTGAATACGAGTCAACAAGGTGCAATTGCAAAAAAGATTAATATCATTCTCGGGGTAGATGATCAGGAATGCTGTATGTAAGACATGGAAAGTAGCTGTCCAGCTCTACTTGGCACTGGTGAGGCCTCAGCTGGAGTACTTTGTTCAGTTTAAGAAACATATAGACTAATTGCAGAGAGTCCAGAAGAGAACAACAAAAGCGATAAAAGGTTTAGAAAACCTGACCTATGAGGAAAGGTTAAAAAATGGGTATGTTTAGCCTTGAGAAATGAAGACTGAGGGGGGACCTGTTAACAACCTTCAAATATGTGAAAGGCTGTATGCAGCATGGAAGATTTAGGTTAGATATTAGAAAAAACTTCCTAACTATAACATCTGAAGAAGTGAGGTTCTTACCCACGAAAGCTTATGCTCCCAATACTTCTGTTAGTCTCAAAGGTGCCACAGGACCGGCTGTTGCTTCTTAACTGTAACGTTAGCTAAGCTCTGGAATAGGCTTCCAAGAGAGGTTGCGGAATCCCTGTCACTGGAGGTTTTAAATACAGGTTGGGCAAATACCTCACATGGATGATATAGGTTTACTTGGTCTTGCCAAAGTACAGGGGACTGGACTTGATTTCTCAAGGTCCCCTCCAGTCCTACATTTCTCTGATACCTGGGAAGGGAAATCGGCAGAAGCATAGACTGTTTTGGGAACAAGTTCTGATTAGAAGACTGGGCCCAAATAAAGGTTTGTGAGATGAAACGGGCTTAGAGTTGTGTTTGTTCTTGTTCCTGACTACCTTTGGACTTCAACATCCCGAAAAGGGTGGGATTGAAGGGCGCTTTTGCCAGAAGAACAAAGCACCACTACCCTAATCTCTGAAAGACAAAAAAGACCAATGTTGATACACAGCAGGGTGAACTGTGCCCTGAAGGACGACACAGAGGTGCTGAGTTTTTCTCTTTTTCCCCAAAAAGACAGGTAACATCATCTACAATGGTTGTCAGAAAGGGGTTTTCCTAAAAAAAGAAAAATCTGTCTGCAATTAAAGGAAAAAGGAATAAGGAATATTGATAAAAGTCTGTCTTAATCATTTACATCTGAAATGCTATAATTGTTATTCTCTTCTTTTTCCTTAATAAAAGGTTATAAATATTTGTAATGGTTGTTGTTGTCATGGGACTAAGCAGCCCAAGGTTTCTGTACTCAAAACCCTCAGCCATATTTAACTCTTTAGTTAACATATTTAACTCTGTACAGTGATAGGGCCAGGTTATCACCTTTGACTCTGTGCCCATTTATCCCATCAAATTAATACATCACTCCATAGAAATATCCAAAGATACAATTCAATAATATGCCTTCTGGGAACAAACCCAAGAATAATTTGTATTTTAAGGGCACAAGAGTAGGAATACAGCTCCCAATATAAAAGTGTGCACAGATACGCATTTGTGAATGCAAACCCTGTTTTTTCAAATAAAGGTATCTATTACAAAAGCAGTTTAAATGAATTTGCCTTGCTGCATTAGCCGTGCAAAGACCAATTATTTAAAACAGAGGTTTCAGTCCTGTGTCATATTGCTATGACAAAGCCATTCCTAAGAAGCCTTAATGACACCTGCAAAATATTTTCCATACTGGATTAGATCAATACACATTGGTTCTCCCTTCCTCCAAGCATTATAGAGAGTGAAAGACACAGAGTGAGCTGAAAATCCTGTCAAGTATCAGAGGGGTAGCTGTGTTAGTCTGAATCTGTAAAAAGCAACAGAAGGTCCTGTGGCACCTTTAAGACTAACAGAAGTATTGGGAGCATAATGCATTATGCTCCCAATACTTCTGTTAGTCTTAAAGGTGCCACAGGACCTTCTGTTGCTTTTTACAGATTCAGACTAACACAGCTACCCCTCTGATACTTGACAGGATTTTCAGCTCACTCTGTGTCTTTCACTCTCTATAATGCTTGGAGGAAGGGAGAACCAATGTGTATTGATCTAATCCAGTATGGAAAATATTTTGCAGGTGTCATTAAGGCTTCTTAGGAATGGCTTTGTCATAGCAATATGACACAGGACTGAAACCTCTGTTTTAAATAATTGGTCTTTGCACGGCTAATGCAGCAAGGCAAATTCATTTAAACTGCTTTTGTAATAGATACCTTTATTTGAAAAAACAGGGTTTGCATTCACAAATGCGTATCTGTGCACACTTTTATATTGGGAGCTGTATTCCTACTCTTGTGCCCTTAAAATACAAATTATTCTTGGGTTTGTTCCCAGAAGGCATATTATTGAATTGTATCTTTGGATATTTCTATGGAGTGATGTATTAATTTGATGGGATAAATGGGCACAGAGT